>NC_056741.1:1852003334-1852143334 GCF_019279795.1 Protopterus annectens
TGGCACAGGGATCATCACATGCACAAGGTGTGGTGTGGGGGTGCTGGAGGCCTAGGCTGTGCCAAATAGTTGCCAGCATGTGTGTGGGTCAGGAAGGGGTGCATATCAAATGGGCCATGGAGAGGTGCCATGTGTGTCTTTTGATGACATGCATGTGACAGTGATGTTTGAGTGTGTGTGTGTACACAGTCAAGCCCACTGCTAGCTCTACACTTGTGTATGCTGGACCACATGTTGACTGCACATGGTAGAGTGGACAGTTCACCATCTTTGGCCATGAACATGGGAACTGGCTCTGCCAGGAGTAGCACCGACACCACCATGAGCAAGGTCAGATGTGGTGCTAGTACCTGATGGTAACTACAAAATGCTGGGGCTGTGTCCCTCATGGGACTGCTCAGGGCCACATACCCATGGCATGCCATGTTGTGGTGTGGACAGCGCACTTCCCTCTATAGTGCTGGAGGTAATGCCACTAGGGAGTGTGACTGTGCATGGCCATGTGGACACTCAGCAGATGGTGCTGCTGACCTATGTCCACATGTCTGACGCCCAACTCCAACCAGATGCTCCAGCATAGACTATGTGTAGTGCAAGACAGACACTGTCTCAGTCCACTGTCTGGCCGCTGCATCAGTGAACTGTTCCAGGGTGTCCCCAATGCGCTGGAGGCAGTCATAGATGTCAGACTATGCTACATCCATAACCCTAAGCATGCATCTGGTGTTACATTCAGAATGTGTCTGTGCCTCCATGATGGCCCAAAACATGTGCAGACTGACCCGTGATGTGATACCTGCAACAGGTAGTAGATAGACAAAAGTCCTCCTACAAACCCCCTGTCAATCTGGCTGTGTGGGACCTCGCCAGTTGTCTGGCTATGGCCAGTATTTACACTCACTGATGCCACAGTTGCCACACCATCCTGTTCAATGTCTTCAACCTCTGACAGTCCAGTATCTGTGGCCTCTCAGGACTGGGTATGTGTAGGCATACTGACTGTGTGCAGTGATAACAGGGGCAGAAGAGGGATGTCAACCTCTGGGACAGATTCAACCTGGAAAACCCCACCTGTACCTCACTATGGCCACCATCATAATTAGTCCAATAAGACACTGACATCAGGTTGTGAAGGGGACAGACTCCAATCCCCCAATCACCTGTGAAAACCAAGAAAAAAGCAGTACATTATTACCTGCACTTTTATGTATGGTATTCCACACAGACTCATACAAATGAGGATCCACAACTGCATTACCAGTCTTACATCTTCTTACTTCCACTCTGACGCACAACAAACAAGCTTGCAATAACATACACAGACAAGTCAAGCCCTTTATATAATTTTCAAGTCCAAATTGGCCACGTCTGCTAAAGACAATCATAAGGCCTTCTTAACATATGTCTGCAACCTCAAATGATGCACCCAGATCTGTTCAGAACTGGCAGTCAAGGACACCACATATACAAATGCCATAGATATAGCATACTTGTTGGCTGACAGATTCAGTGAAAACTTCACCCCTCTGCCCCCCCCAATCAGTAAATCAGTACATCCCCAGTACCTGCCCCCTTCCCCTTATATCTAGGGAACAGGTCATCACTGCTCTGTCTCAAAGGCAAAAAGTACAGCTTCCATGGGACCCAATAATATCCCAGGCTGCATCCTACATGAAGTCAGGCAGGAACTTGCATTACCATTAGGTGCCCTATTCAGTCAAAGCCTGAGTACTGGCTGTGTCCCAGCTAAGTGGAGGACAGCCACTGTCATCCCTATTCACATAGGTGGAGCATCCATCGATCTGGAAATTATAGACCCATCAGCCTAACTAGCCTGATTTGCAAGGCCAGAGAACAGATTATAATGGACCTCATTAACAAGGACATTGGCAACCTCCAAACCCTCAATCCCATGCAGTTTGGCTTCATCAAGGGGAAGTTGTGTCTGTTAAATTTAGTGGACTTATTTGAGACAGTCACCAAAGCCATAGATGAGGGGAAGATGGTGCATACTGCCTACCTTGACCTAGAAAGTCTTTGACACTATTTCCCACTCTGGCATAATAGATAAACCCTCTCAACTAGGCACCAATCCATATGTTACCAGATGGGTAGCAAACTGGCTCACTGATAGAACCCACCTTGTCAAAGTAGGGGAAGTCACCTCAAGCAGTAAACCCGTAGCAAGCAGCATACCCCAGGGTTTGGTCATGAGGCCTCTGTTATTTGGAATATATTTTTCTGAAGTGCAGGCCAAAACTAGTGGGCTATGGCTGACCATGTTTGCAGATGACTGCAAGCTGGGTGCTGTTATCAATTCCCCTAATGATATGGAAATCCTCCAAGACGGTCTCAGTCAGACAAAAGACTGGTGCCAGAAACATGGCCTCAAGCTGAACACCAAAAATTGCATCATTATCCACTTTGGGGAGAGTGACATCCCCATAAATTATCACATTAATAACAATGTCCTAAGCACACAATCAGTCGTGAGGGATTTGGGCACCCAGGTTGATAGCAACCTGACTTTTGACCACCATATTGCTTCCATTCTACATGGCCCATCTCATAATTAAGGGTATCTCATTCAGGGACAAGGAGGTCATAACATCCCTGTATTTTTCTCTTATAAAGCCCATTATTGAGTACAACACTCCTTTCGGCATGTACCTTGCAAAGCACATGCAGCAGCTGGAGAGACCACAGAGGTTCTTCACCAGGAGAATCCAGGGCCTGAAACATCTACCATACACAGACATGTTAAAAGCCCTATCCCTCTACTCAGTTTCATACAGACTCCTCAGAGGTGAACTCTGTCTGGTATACAAGGCAATCGCGGACCCTGCCTTGATGAAACTGCTACATATTCGCAAGTCAAGCTCCATTCCAGTAATCCACACACATGGCCTCAACCTGGTCTGTGACACCAAAAGGGCTTGTTGGTGGGATAGATTTGTGTCCCAGAGACTCCCCCATCTATGGAATAGACTCCCTCTCCACGTCAAGCAGAATACCTCTCTATCGCTTTTTAAGTGCAACCTGGATAACTGGATGGGAAACAGAAAGTACATTCCCTGGGATTCCACCTATATCCCTGCTGGGCAGGGCATTGGGTGCTGATTTGTCTAAACATGGGTGAAACTCTTGGCTAGGCTTATAAGGGCCTCAGGGCCAATAGCCTAGTAACCTCCTATGATTTGTATATACGGCAATGTGGCAGCCCTTAACTTTCATAGGGTATATATGATCTGTAGAAAACAGTATCACACTTACAGGTACAGGACCAAGAACTTGGGCCACACCTGATGGACCTATGAAAAGGTGAGAGAGAGGTATTGTCAGAACACCAAATGTTGCAGCACTACAAAGTAATGTGTGCATATACCCACATGTACAGTAGCTACTGTAATACTGGCTTTATTGCTGACATTCTGAGTATGTGTGCACAACTGAATGTAAACCCCAACTCCCCAATGCAGATAGACCTGTCACCCATGTACAGGTAAGTACAGCCTGCCACAATGACTGATGCAGTATTACACTGGTGACCACAATACGCCTACCTGAACGCTCCTCTCTTGTGGACACTGTGGCACCCACCTCCACTATGTATGGTGCAATGGATGACTGGGAACTGTCATGAATTCCTAGGTCCACCGGGAATTCCTTTGTGGCTGAGAGTAGTTGTTCTGTCGCAGGCCCTCCACCAGTGGTGGCAAGATCCCTGGTAACATCATCTGCCCTTCATCATGCAGCATTCTCCATATCTGTGGCTCAGTGTTGGACCTGCTCATAGGTCCTGTCCTGTTGGCCAATCTGATTGACATCCTACAACAAGATCTGATGGTGCTGTCTGAGTCCAATCACTATTATGTCATTCTCTGCATCTGAAAAGGGGGCATGTCTTCTGCGGTACATGATTCCTGAAAGACAACAAAAGGGGAACACATTACAAGACCAGATATGTGGATGTCCATTATGAACAGATCCAACACACCCATGATGGCCTGCACTTTCCACTGCTCCCTCACCCATCATACCCCACAGTCTAGCAACACACTACATATGTGGATACCACCAAGACAGTAGCAATACTAGGGTATGTCTCTGTGGGTTGTGATGGATTCTGCTGAATGTTCCTACACCCTGCACTGCAGTGAACTGTGGTGTGTCCTCTGTGGGCAAACTCCCACTGATATGTCATACGACCATTACCAGACAAATAGCAGTGTGCTATTAAAACCACTATATAGGGACAGTCCAGCAACATCAGTGTGCAACAATGTCAGAAAACAATGCAAACCTGCTGTAGTATATGCTCCCTATAGGCATCATACCTTTCAACTATACAGATGTTTGCAGAATTTCAAGATGTTTGACTCGTTTTGGTCATTTTCACACAAAAATGTGGATTTCTGACAAATAGCTGGCCAATTATTGATGGTTGCTGTTAGAGAATAAAGACAGACATCTGAGTTCAGACGTTATAACCTTCGGAACACAGTTATGATACTGTAATTTCTGTTATTCTATTCACTTTCTTACCTTGTACAGGCTATATTTAAACAGTGTCACTAGGTTTGGGCCTTTGTTCCCGCTCCCCATTAACTGTAACTCTGTCCTGATTTCTTGCTGTAAGAAGTTGACAGGTATGTTAGGCATAGCTGACATAAAAAACAGGGACAGATGTCAACAGAATCAAGGACTTACCCAGAGTACAGTAGGTACATTCAGGGACACTGTTAAAATGTTAGAACTATTTAAGTGAGATATTGACAGAATGAGAGGAGGTGTCTTACAGTACATAATTTGATGTTACAGGAGTGTGCAGCCTTACATATTGTCACTATGTATTATGTGTACTCCACTAGCTTTCCTATGACAGCTAACCATTGTAGGAAGGATTAACAGGGAAAGAGCTAAGATGTGAGTGAAAATCAAGACAGATGAGAGACATGCCTGTAGGTGTAGAACAGCAGAGTATCAGTGACATCTCAGCACCATAGAAAGAAGACAGGCTTACTGCTTTAATCCCTATCTCCTATACCTCCATCCTCCCATCTGCATCCTGTTACATGGAGAAATCTATCACATACCTGGTGGAGTGCAGTACTCATTTGTTGAACTTTGCTTCTGATAATCTTTTGAAAATACGCTCTGTGTGTGAGTGAAGTCTCATACAGACCTGTTCCCCATAACCAGCTGACTGCCTTTTTAAGGTACCATGCATTAGCAGGTAATTGCCTTTGCACCAATCTGTAGATCAGATTTGCTAATTGCAGCCAAAACAGCTGAATTGCACTATCATTAGCCAATGACATGCTACCACAGTGCAATATATAATGCATTCATGTAGACCTGGGCCAATTCTTAGTTGTTAAGATGGACATTACTGAGGTGTGGAGAGGGTAGGTACCATAACTGTCAACTGTAGAGACTTATGCAGTATGTCCACAGTTTCACCTTATATGTGTGGTCAGTGTCCCATGACATTGTGGTCATCTGGCAGTTCACTGGCACACATTGTGGGTTGAGGTCAGTAATGAAAGACAGACATTTGAGTGTCAGACTTCATACCTGTCAAAATATTCCTGCTAATGCAATAGCTGTTATTCTATCAACTTACTATCTTTATAGGAGCAAACTGTTAAACATATCTCTGTCTCTGGGCCTTTGTCCCTCCATTATGTATGGCCATGTCTGGATTCCTTGCTTTATGGGTTTGGGAAATATGGTAGGTCTGTAGCAGCTAACTTTACATACAGATGTGTCTGCTACAGGCTGCAGCTGCATAACACATAGGGGGAGTGAGAATACTTTGTAGGACAACAAGCTGTATATGTAACCGTGGCAGCTGTGGCAGCCCTGTCATTGCAGCAGAGCCAGGGTAAGGGTACCCTTTACAGTCCAAGTGAGGCATGTGATTAAGCTATGTCTGTTTTGCAACAGTGCCAATAACAGAGTAGTAGGCAATATATAGTTAGGCTGTATAGATATGTGCAGTGTATCCCTACCTGCAGGTGTTTGACTTGCAAAAATGGATAGCAGTTCATTAATTAGCAGCAAGCTGTGCAGATAAAGAATGCATTACTCAGTCATTACTTGCTGTCTTCATAATAATGTACTTGAACTGCAACACAAAACTGGATTTGAACCCAGGACTGTGTGTGGAAAATTATACTGCATGCAAGACATTTAACAGACTGAGCTACTGAATCTCTGTTGCAGCAGGTATATTTGCAAGGTATATGTGACACACATTGTCTGCATCCATCAGTATGTGCATTGCTTTCTATGGCTGTATTTCTGCACCAGGGTCTCAGTTGAATAGTAACTTTACCATTGATGCCTTAGCAGGTGTGTTCCAACATGTTGCTGATAAAAGGGCACATTTACCTGCTATCATGGGCCTCACTTACATCCATAATTATGTCTGTGGTTGCCTAGGTTTGTATTATTGCACCAGAGTCCAAGGTACACTCCCATCTTTTCCATTAAATTTTATTCCAGTTTGCATGGCATGGCGCACAGCCCCACTGACATGCCCAATGACTGTAAGTGGCAATCACTATATGTTTTGCTGAAAACAGCTGTTTTAATTAAGATCTGCATGGTGTGGTGGGTTAATGCATTGTGCTGTAGGTGTGAGGGGCTCGGGTTTGAAACATGGCAGTGGTATTTATTTTGTACATATGTCTGACAATGTAATAAAGACATTTAATCGTTAAAGGTCCATTAAGCTAAGGTAAGTGAAGAGGTGTGGCACACCACGCTGTGCAGCTCTGCACAGCTCTGTGCTAAGTAAATTTAAAGAAAAGAAAAAGGGTGTGATAGGAAAGTGATGAAGTGGGGGCAAGCAGAGGGAAAAACATAGTGAAAGGCAGGTAGGGATGTGCAGGAAGGGTATGGGAGAGAAGTATAGCTATCCATTTTGTGTACAGGAACAGCTCTGCACTTTGACAGAATTTATAGATGAATTTGGACTCTCAAACCCCAGAGAGAGGGGTGCGGACAAAATAACTGCATTGTCAAGGCAATTGGACCAAATTATTTGTGTCCAGTGGACATGAGTGTGAAATGGAGAGTTATGTATGGGGCAGTTTTTTTTCGGACAGGTGCTAATTTTTTTTTTTAAGGTGAGAGTGGAATGTTGAGGAAGGGACATAGGTATGTGTGGGGAGGAAATTTGGATAGGAGAGGATGCATTCACAGACAGACAAGACAGACAAGACAGCAGACATGGGCAGTGTGTGACACATGAGGGGTGAACACCTTTGATGGAGAGGGTGTTGTGGAATCCAAGTTGCACATGCCTGCCACTTCACTGCCCCAAGGGTGTCTGTGTGGGAGGCTGGGCGTCAGGGTGTTGCTGCCCCACCAGGTCAGCCAGAATGGCTTCAATCCAGGGCAGGCAGTATTCGTAGCTTCAATGAACAATCCAGTGCAACATGGCCAGCAGTTGATCCTGGGTGACAATGGCACCTCCTCCACCACTCCAGGGTGGCCAGGCCCTGTGCCCTGAGGTGGTCCCACCCGATGGTGCAGGTGGTGCAGGGGCAGCAGAAGGGGCATCACCAGTCTGAATCTGTTGTTCCAGGACCCAGTGCAACAGCCGGTTGAGGCAAGAACCCCACTCAGCCTTCCTGAAGACATTGGAGGATATGAATGTATCACAAAATACCATCATACTGGGAGACTTCAACTACCCAAACATAGATTGGGTACATTATTCTAGCCCTAATACCCTAGCCCAAAGGTTCCTGGAATTCATAAATTCAAATGCACTGGAATAACTAGTCACCTCTCCCACTAGGGGAGATAATATACTAGACCTGATCATCACAAACATGGGAACAAAATGCTCCATACCGGAAATATACCCCTCACTAGTGAGATCTGACCACAAACTAATCACCCTGGATATACATATTCCACCTCCACCCCCAGCACTAAAGACGACAGTGAAAAACTTCGCAAAAGCAGACTTCACTCTTCTTAAGACTGAGATGGTATCCTTTAAGCCCACTGTGCCAGTGGATACCACATCCCACAATGCCAAATCCTTCACAAATGCTTTCTATGGACATCTCCAAGAATGCATGGATCATGCAATCCCAAATAAATCCAAGTCCCTCTCCACCAAAGGCAAGCGTCCTGTCTGGTGGACCCCAGCCATTAACACATTCTATAACAAAAGAAGGAAGCTACTGCACGTCAGAGCAAAATCACATGAAGGGAAGACATCTCTGATCAACATTAGCAGAAAACTACGTTCTCTCATAAAAACATCCAAGGCCAACTTTGAGAGAAAAATCGCTAAGGACACTAAAGATAACCACAAAGCCTTCTTCAGCTATGCTAGAAACCTGGGCGGAAACCCTCAGATTTGCTCAGAGATGGTTCACAACAACAAAAAATACACTGAACCCACAGATATTGCCAACATTCTGGCTGACAGGTTCAGTGCAAATTTCTCCCCTCCCTCACCCCCAAAAGAAGAAATACTTATCCCAGCTGAATGTAATCTCCCTGTCATCTCAGATGTCCAAGTGAGAACCGCCCTAAACAAAGCTAAAAACACAGCATCAATGGGACCTGATGGTATCCCGGGTTGCGTGTTACGTGAACTCCAAGAGGAGCTAAACCCACACATAAAAATGATATTTAACCTTAGCCTTACTTCGGGATATGTACCTGAACACTGGCGTACAGCAACAGTGGTCCCACTCCACAAAGGGGTGCCTCTACAGACCCGAAACTACTGCCCCATAAGCAACCAGCCTGGTCTGCAAAGCTATGGAAAGAATCATTATGGAACTCATAAACAGAGACATAGGGGACCTACAGACACTTGACCCCACCCAGTTCGGCTTTGTAAAGGGCAGATCCTGCCTTTTGAACCTGGTTGACTTTTTCAAAACAGTCACTAGAGCCATTGATGAGGGCAAAGCAGTCCATACAGCCTACCTGGACTTGGCTAAGGCCTTCAACACAATACCCCACTCAGGCATCATAGATAAGCTCAACAGCTTAAACGTAAACCCTTATGTCACTAGATGGGTTGCAAACTGGCTAAAGGACAGAACCCATAAAGTTGAAATCGCTGGAGCAATGTCAGACTCAAAGCCAGTCACAAGTGGTGTCCCACAGGGATCTGTCCTGGGACCCCTCTTGTTCAGCATTTATTTCTCAGATGTTAAAGCAAACATGGGAGGGCTGTGGCTGACAAAGTTTGCAAATGACTGCAAACTAGGCGTCATAGTCGATACACCAGCGGACACATACATCCTACAAAAAGGCCTCACAGAAACGGACAACTGGTGCCGGAGTCACGGCCTTAGACTAAATGCCAAAAAGTGTATAATCATCCCTTTGGGAAAAACAAAGTACTCACAAATTATCACATAGACAGCAACCCACTGAGTACGGAAAAAGTAATCAGAGACCTAGGGACCCAAGTCGACAGCAACCTCTAATTTGACACCCACGTTGCCAAAGTGGTTAGAAAAACATTCTACCTTGCACACCTCATCATGAAGGGATTCACATCCAGATCCAAGGATGTCATTGTACCCCTATACTCCTCCCTCTTCAGACCCATGATTGTGTACAATGCCCCATTTGGTATGTATCTCACCCGACATTTGCAACAGCTGGAGAGACCACAAAAGTACCTCACCACGAGGATCAAGGGTCTCCAACATATGTCTTATTCTGACAGACTAAGGAAACTTCTACTCTATTCAGTAGCATACCGCCTGCTCAGAGGTGATCTCTGACTGACGTACAAGGCTATGTCCAATCAGGATCTGATGGACATGCTCCACCTCAAAAAATCCAAATCCATCAGGACCACAAGAGCTAAAGACTTAAACCTCGGCACAAGTATGAATAGGACATGCTGGAGGGATAGATTCATAACCCAGAGGCTTCCCATGCTTTGGAACAAGATCCCAGTTCATATTAGGCAGAGCCCCTCGCTGACTCTCTTCAAGAGAAATCTTGATGAGTGGATGGGAGATCATAAGTTTACCCCAGAGGTCACATCTGTGTCACTGCTAGACAGGGGCACAGTAAACTAATTCTATTATATAAGGGGACCTTCATTATGTCACTACTAGACAGAGGCACAGTATTCTAAATTTATTCTGTACATTTTTGTACCATTTCATGGGGTGGCAAAAGCCACATCACTATGGCTAGGCTTACAAATGCCCCAGGGCAGATAGCCTAGTACTATACTATGAAACTATGAAACTAAGGTAGGCATATCTGCCGGCACTTTTTTGTATATGACACATGGTCTGTCACAACATTTTTAAGGACCTCTTTGTCACTTTTAAATGTAAACCAATTATTTTTTTTAAATATATTTTATGTCATAAAAGTGCAAGTTGTACATCAGAATATGCACCCTGACTTTCAAAAAAGAGCTTTGGTTAAGGGCCAATGTGTGCAGTTACCACGGATGGTTAGTGACCTAGAAATGTATATTGAAGAAAAGGAAAATTTAAGGGGCATGTTACTAAGGAGGGGATACCTGAACAGTTTCATTGAACCGGTCTTGTGTGAAGTTACAGAAAAGAGAGTTAAAGGACACTTTTTTTCCACTGTTAGGCTCAGAGGAAAGGGACAACAGCTGTCATAAAGAGACTGATGTGGGGTCAAGGAACACAAACGAGTTTAACAGTGCTTTTATTCTTACATACAACTTGCAGTTTTATGACATAAACGATATTTTAAAAAATAATTGGTTTATATTTAAAAGTGACAAAGAGCTCCTTAAAAATGTTGGTGACAGATCATGTGTCATATACAAAAAAGATGCATGTGTCAAAGATTTGTTGGAAAGAAATAAAGAGGGGAATAAAAACTATAAGAAAGGTAAGATATTAAAATTTGGACACTGCAACCAATGTGCTAGTGTATTAAAAACAGAAAAAGTTTTTATTCCAAGGTATGGTATGGTTCAACTAAATTTCAAGTTGAACTGTAACAGTACACATATTGTATATGTCACCCTATGTCAAGGCTGTGAAAGTTTTTACATAGGGAAGATTAAGAAAGCGTTTAAAGTTCGTATTTACCAACATATGTATGACATCAGAAAGGGTAATGAAAATAATGTATTGGCTGTCCATACTATCTTGAACCCAGATCACAAGTTTAAATTTGTAGCCATTGATCAAGTAGTACCTAATAGTAGGGGGGGACTGAAGGAATTGTTTCTAGAATTCAAAAAATTAATGTGGCAACTTAGAGTGGATACCACTAACCCGCCCAGACTGAATGATGTAGTTTCTCTCTCCAGCTATTTAAAATTAAAAGCTGAACTTTATTTTTAGGGGGAGGGCACACATGTATATTCCTGTGGCAACACAGTAATATTTGCTTAAGTACAGGATTTTTTTTTTGTGGAAATGTATTTTGGATTACACTTTATTTTAATTTTGAGATGGGGCTGATGGGCTGTATGCAATATGTAAATAAAGAAGTACGGTTTTAATTCATTTTATAAGGTGAAATTTAGCTATGTATAATAATTAAAACAACAGTGATTATTAAGTACATTTTGCTTTAATGACATGTGACTTAGCCTGGCTATAAAAGGAAGTGATGTATGAATAATTCCTGTTTTAATCTGAAGAAGTCAAGTGTAACAACAGACGAAAGTGCTAATTAAACTTTGTATCCAGTTTCATCGGCCAGTGTTCGTTTTCTTTACATTTTATGTTAATAGTAAACCATAACCAATGAATAACTATAAGAAATAAATGGAGATAAGGGGTGGGGAGGAAGAGAAAAACAGTCCATTAAGATTGGAGGTTATTTCCCTGACAACAGTACTACTATCTACTCTGTATTTTCTTTATGTGTACAATGCCTACAAGTCTCCTATAGCTGATGTAGCACATACATACCTCTCAAGCTATTTGCATGGGACACTGTGGGCCAAGCAGTAATAACTGCAGATACACAACTACACAGAATACTTGCACATCAGGTGGACCTGTGTAACTATCAAGGTGTTCTGTAGGCTGATTTGGTAATACTTGGCAATCAAGGTAATCATTTCCATGGTAATCCTGTGACAGATGAATTACGCACTATTAATTACATAACATGAAATCTTGACACTTGAGAGACATGTATGTGTACAGTACAGACACTAAACAGCTGTCATGACTTGGTTGGTAGGCATGGGAATAGAACCCAACAGCAGTGACTGCAGGGGACATCTGCATAGAATGTATTACTTGACTGCAGCCACTTTTAACAGATACTGCAGGCATACAGCCATACTTGGATTACACATTTAATTTCTGGCTGAACAGTGCTGATGAACATATTCTTGCCAACGATTTTAACAGTTTGTGACATCTAAACACACAGTCATCTTCACATAATATGGAGTACCTCACCCATTTACCTGTAGTTCCTGTGACGATAGAAACTGTGAACATTACGTGGCTGCTACTGTAATATTTACTGGAACATACCACTGGATTCAAACCCTGGACTGTGTGTGTGGCAAAATGTACTATATACAGAATATATACAGAACATTTGATAAACCGAGCTACTGAAACACTGTTGATTACTGACTGATATTTGCCTAGAGCACAGCTTGAACTACAATATGACCTGTTAGTACTACTACTAAAGTGTTATATTAGACTGCAGTGACAGTAGAATTCACATGTATGAAATACAAGCATAACACAGATAGTAGGTAACCTGTATTTCAGTATCGTATCTGTGATATCAGCAAACAGTATAAGCTCATGGAGTGGGCTACCTCACCCATATACCTTTATTACCTGATGTCTGTGAATGACAGAGCATTATGTGACCACTATTGGCTTAGAGAAAGTCTTGAACAGTACTATATGAGCTAACCAATACAATTTGAAGCCATTAGATTTGCATTCTACAGCTATTACAGTGTTATACTTGACTGCAGCTCCTTACCTTACAGCCTCAATGCATACAACTGTACTGCAATGGTTATGCAACACAATCCTGATGTATACCATTTTTCTTGGTGTTATTGGTATTGTTTCGTGTTTTTATTGTAGTACAGTTGGCATTATTAATTTATTGTAATACAGCTCTAATTTCACATTTATTACACTACAAACTTTACTGTATATACTTTAATGCAGTTATTGGTATTGCTTCATGTTTTTACTGCAGTACACTTGGCATTATTCATTTATTGCACTACAGCTCTAAGTCTATATTTATTTCACTACACAGTTTACTGCATATACATTATTGCAGTTGATGCTTTACTCTTCCTCTTGTTTATTGCACTACAGTTAGCATATCAGTACTCATCACAGTCATGGCGCAAACTGGCCAAGCAGCCAGCATGCAACTCGATATTGCGAGCCCTGTCAGCTGCAGCTGTTGGGTGAGAAGCGCAGCATTATGCATACCAAGTTTGAGAGATTCAGAGTACATACTGGTAAAACAGAAGAAAAACTACTTACATACTTGTGGGGTATTCCCTGCCCTCGCTTCTTGGACCCAGGTGTCCAAGAGTCCTCTCTTCCATCTTTTCTGGTCATCATGGCAGTGATGACAGTGCTCATCTGTGCGGGGGATACCAGTGACACTGGTGAGATCTCTGGCCAGTCAGTCCCAGGCCTTTACCTTACACCCTGAGCCCTGGAAACCACTCTGCAGCAACCCGTCATCATGGTTTTGCACAAGGAGTCCAAACATGATCCTGGACTCCAGAATGCCCCAACGCTGCCCCCAAAAGTGCACACCTTCACCAATGCCAGCCATAGTATAGTGTCAGTGACAGACCTCTAATGGATTCTGCTGTATTCCCACCTGTTGGGCTTAATATAGTCTGTTTTCCCACCCTTACATGTCACTGGCAACATTTAAAAAGCACCGCATCACTTTGCAGTGAGTAGACTAATACAGCTGAGCTGAGAAGCGTGAAAACTCACAGGACCATAGTCTTAGAGGAGATTAGCAGCATGCAAACCAGCCAGGCAGTGCACAAACATAGGAAGTCGTTACCATGTTTATGCAGTACTTCATAAGTTTAAGCACAGTTGAGCAGAGCTTAGCAGAGTGCAGAGGTGCCAGCATTTATTAAAAAAATGCATAATATGTATATCAAAATTAAATACATATGTTTCCTTCCATATAGTCAAACCCTAGGCATACTGCACATGAAGCTGTAACTCTACCCATTTAGCTATGTGGATATTAAGAAATCTGGTATACCTCCAGATATACCACTGAGCTACCTATAAGCAATGCTGAGCACCATGCCACACCATCTGAACATGCTCAGGCACACTTAAACACACCTTTAAATACATAATTAATTACATCAGGTTTCTATTTTTAGATGTCTGGCAGGTGTCTGCTATCTTACATGTGGGCTCAGCTTGGCATTGCTGCACTCCATGCCTTGCTGCACAAACATGCTTTTTCTAAAAAAAAAAAAGTAATAAATAAAACAAAGGGAAAACAATTAAAAATAAAAGAAATGACATTGCAGGGAGTCTGATACTCATTTGCAGCCATGGTTAGCTCTACACCTCTCCCTACACTGATTCAATAACTGTGTTCCTTGGCTCTCCCTCGGCAATACACCATAATTAATATGCATGGCACACTGCTGAGGTGAAACCATGACCACGAACACGGACACATTCCATGTAGGCCCTCCACATACTTTTATATACAAGAAAACAAACCATATTAAAATGTTCCCAATTACAAGCATTATACATCACATCTATTCTTTTGTATAAGTATCATCAGTCCAACATCACATAAATTGCTCATTTCCTAACTTCCTTTAAATTTCAGTGCTCCTTCAAAACATTATTCTGCACGTATTTTGCCCACAAGTTCCATTTTTTTCTATGCAACTTTCTCCTACCCTTCTCTAAAGATCCCACTTCTAGTTCTTTTATCTCTGTTACAATATTCACTGCTTCAAGTACAGTTGTTTTAGACTTTGATTTTCATTTAATAGTAATTGCTTTTTTGGCAGCCACCAGAATTAAACTTATCAAGGCCTTAGTGTATCTAGGTAATTCAGATCCTGTGTCTCAGCTCAGAAGAATCATTTCCTTAATTATACCCATTTTCTTACCCAATATTTCTGACAGAATACTCTGTAGGGAATTTTTAAAGTCTGCCAGTCATTACACTCCCCAGACAAATGTTCCCAGGTAAAGTACATATTTTTTCCCACCACACCTCCAACATTTGTAATCTACCTGAGGAAAAATTATTTTGTGTCTGCTTGGAGTATAAAAATACATATGGAAACACTTCCAGTGAAAAATCCTAAGTCTTCTGGACTTTGCTGCATAATTGGGAGCCATACATATGTCCTCCCAATATTTCCTTGTGAATTGCTTATCTAATTTCTCTTCCTAATCTTTTCTAACCTCCCCTAATTTCTGTAGTTATCATGCAATATTGTGTATTCCCTACTAATTATCCTTTTTTAACAGCAGTTGCTGGTTCTATATTCAACTAAGAACTCTACCAGAGCAGATTGTTTCACTTAATGTTTCTCTTTCCCTTTGCCTGTACTGTGATATTAGTCCCTGATAGAGAAGGCAGTCCCTTGCCTATAGTCTTAATGTCTTCTCCACTCTTCCCATTATATCATTCCCTCTCTAGTTATTTGCTCCCAATACATTGGATCCTTCCCAGTTTTCTCCAGTAAATGCCAGCTTCCTGTTGCCTATTCTCTGTACCTCTAATTGCCATCATCCTTGTCAGCAAAACCTCCTTTCCCCATTCCTGTATTGGCTTAATTCTTAGAATACTTTCTGGTACTTTATGAATATAATATTTCTGTTTTTTTTTAATTTCTCCAAGTCTATTGGGCTTCTAATACCATGATGGGAATGGACCCCATTCCTAAGTGCGATTAAAGTTCATGAAATTAGTATTGTTTCAATCTTTGATGTCAGCCAGAAGTGCTCTTCGCAGCACCCACAGTGTGCCCAGTAATGACTCCTTCTGTAATTCATATGGCGTTACATGTATTGGTAACATGTCTAAATACAATTGTAGATTTTTTTTTTATAAGACCCGTTGCTCCTACTATTATTGGAACTGTCTGGGTATCGTTCTTCCACATTGCTCTCATTTCTGCTTGCAAATCCTGATATTTTATGACTTTGTATCTTTCTATACCCAAGACACTGTAATCACTGGGTGTTGGGATTTCAGTGATCAATGCTACTTTTGTCTTCTTTTCCTGGACCACTATATCTGATTTTCTAGCATTTATCTTTTGAACTGTTGGTAATGGGTGATCCCATGTGATGTAGACTTCATCATTTTCTATGATGCTTTGTGGCTCATGCTTCCAATGTTATTCAGCCATTTCTATACCATAATGTCTACACAAGCCCCAGTGCAGCAGTCTGTATCTGTTCTGTATAGCTGCTGTTATTCTCCTTAAGGATCTGCATCTACAATCCCACTGTCTCCTTGAATTTCCAATATGTTTCATCATCATCCCTTTCCACTTTGAATGATAGCTTTCTGCTTGTGTTGTGCATATGAGCCTTAACTGTGTACCTGTAAAATATCCCTTCATATCATGTAATTCTATACCACATTGTTCTGTAGGAAGGATCATCTTATCACACTTGACCCTTGCCCTTCTGTGAAGTCACATTTGAAACATTTGGGTTATTAGAAATAATTGTGTGTGACTTAGCAAAGGAACAAGAGATAGTACTACGGAAGGGTTGTACATTTTTTAAATTTGGACTTCAACTTAAAGAAAGTACATGTACAATTCAGAATTACTGATATTTTTGAAATGAGATTTTTTTATCTGTTTGTAAATAAGTGGGCAACGGATAATGTTTTTTGATTAATGAATTGTGATGAGTGAGGGTTGAAATTGTTAGTATCATTAAATATGATAGAAGGAAGGAGGCAGCATGTTCAAAATGTAATAAATGTTAATGGAAAGAGAGAGGACTGGGAGATAGCTGGGTCAGCCAAGGGCCTGTTTCTTTTTAGGCATGAAAGGCATTTAGCATAGGATTGTGAAAAAAAGAATATACAGTCAATGTGCAGAGAAGGAACATACAGCTAAATTGCGATACAAAGTGTAGTAAATGTTTGCCCAATGGCATTTTTGGTTTGATTATCTTTTGTAACATGGCAAAGGAATTGCCGAAGGAAAACAAATGAAAATAATAGCAAAGAAAATGAAATAAATAATGGGGAAGAAAATATAGAATAACATGATAAAGTGAAAAGAAAACGAGTTAAATGTTGGGTAAAGTATGTTATTGATGAAGAGTTTAGGTATGCACAATCACAATCAGAAAGTAATAGAGGAGGAGAGGAGGGAGATTTTGACATAGGAGAAAAGCAAGAACAAAATAATGAAAAATCACAAGGAGGAAGAGTAAGACTAAGGAAAATAAAAATAAATTTGATAGAAGATGTGTAAAAAAAAAGATGTAGAACTGAGTTCTTGTGGGGAAGCATGATTATATTGTCTGTAGGAACTGAAAATTGTACAGGTGCATGGCTTTTAATAAGAAATAAAAAAAATTAAATATTTGATATTGCAATTCTTATTCCACTATGGTTGGTGATGTGTGCTATAAGAAAAGGAGAAATATTGTATGGTTATTTGTAATTTATGCATCCACAACTATGAAAGGAAAATATGTTAAGTTTTTAAAAGCTATATTGTGGTTATTATTTTTATTATTATGATAGGAGACGTTACCCCATAGTTTAAGGAAGGAGAAGGAAAAAGTAATACCAGATGTGAATGTATTGAGTGAAGTTATGAAATGCAGAAATGTAGGAAAAAAGAGAGTGGACATAGAGAGGGATATTTAAAATGCTGATAGATTATGTAATATGTTCTAATGGAATGGAAGAACTAGGAAGAGGTATGGACATTGCTTTGTTTTCTGATGACATGTATGGGCAATGATAGGTGAAAATAAAGAAAAAAGAAGGAAAAGGAATAAAAAGTTAACTGTTAAAGTTAGTAAGAGAAGAGAAATGAAGTTAAAGTGTAAGAAATTAAGGGAAGAACATATGACAATGAGGGGAATGATATGGAATAAGTAAGTCTGTAGTGTGGGTAGTGTTTAAAGAGGAATACAAGAAAGTGTTTAAATTGTAGAAAATAGAATAAAACATAAACAGGAATTTAAATAAATAATGGAAGAGTTTCTAGTAGAACTTGATAAAAAAGAGAAATGAATAACAGAGATAGAAAGATGTATGACTAAAAAGAGAGAGAGAGAGAGACAGAGGTAACAGTCTTATTTTAGCAAAGATTTTTCTTAAAAGATAAGAAAGAGGAGATATCACCTTATTTAGGAAAACAAATGAGAATAAATGAAAAAAAGAATGGATATGGTATATACTGAAGAAGTTAGTACAGGATATAAGCAAAAAGAGTAAGTAGTGGAAATATTTGCACATAAAACATATGAAAAGGAAGAAGCTGAGAAACAGGAATGGTGTGTTAAAATGTCTGACGGTACAAAGATAGAACTGGAGAAACAGATTATTATGGAAGAAGTACAGAAATACAAGAAAGAAAAAAAAAGTCCACAACAGGATTAGATGGACTAAAGTATGAGTTTATAAACACACGAAGGTAGAAGAAAAGGTGTTTTTCTGTAAAGTGTTAGATAAAGGGACAGTGCAGGAAGAAGTACGAAGTGAAAAGATAAAATTTCTATGGAAAAAAGATTAAAAGAAAGACATAAGAAATTAGAGACCTATTTCTTAAAAAAATAAATTGCAGACCTATAAGTTTAGGGAATACGGATTATAAAATATTTATGAGAATTATGCAAAAATGATGCAAAATTGCTGAATGAAGTAGTAGGAAATGGTATTTTGGTGTAAAAGGGAGAAGAAAGAGCTGTTACTTATAGTAAAGGAAATAGTAGGTGTGATTTTGATAGAAAAATGAGGAAGATTGTTTACATATGATGTAGAGAAGGAATTTGATAAGTCATGAGGCAATGTGGGAAATTACTGAAGCATGTGGAATAAGTAAAAAAAGTAGAAAAACTAAACATTTGTTATGAAAATTAATGGATGAAAGTAATAATAAATGGATGGATAGAAAAAGAGATCAGGCTTAACAATGAGTTAAGCAGGGGTATCCCTTAAGTATGTGTATTTTGTTCTTGTTTGTGGTGAACGCACTTATTCAAACTTTTTTGTCAGAAATTGATGACATATTGTGGAATATATGAAAGGAAATTGAGACACTGGTATGTCTGTCTTATGCAGATGATTTCATTATTGTAGGGAAAAATAAACGGATGAATGGAAGCATTATAAGAATTGAAAATTTATTATAAAGAACAAATTTAAGATCAACATATTAGGGATTATGTTTAGGGAATATGAAAACATACTGAATCACTGGAAAGTGAAACTGGAAGAAATAAAAAATATTGGCACCGTGGAAATGTTTTAATTTGTCATACAATAAAACATAAATGCCAAATACATACATTTTGAGTAAAGTTGGGGTAAACTTGCTTATGTTGGTGAGTTTGTATGTTTCTAGGAATTATGAATAATGAAAAGAAAATGGGTGTTGGTCAGAAAATTCCTATTTTTTTGCATCGGTGCTCCAATTTTGAGTTAGTGTGAAAAACAGGGCGAATAAAATGGTTTGAAATTTGTTATATGAGATGTATGCAGAGATATGGAAACAAATAAAATGGAAAAGAAAGGATGAAAAGAGATTATCGAAAGAAATGAATATGTGAATAAGGTAAAGTTATGGAAATTAAAAAAAACTGACTGGAGTGAGAAAAATATTTTTAATTAGACAATTATAAAAATGTGATAAAGCAAAGAAGGAAAAGGTTTGAAGATTTCTATGAAGTCGGGGACATTTTATGGAGAATTTTGTTTAAAAGTATCTGTTAAGGGAAATGTGAAATACAAAGAAATAGAAGAAAAAATGTGCTGTAGCTCAAAGTACAGGAAATTGCAAAACATTTTTTAGAATAAAAATGAATAAATCTTTTGGAGAAAAGTTTAAAATGTGTATAGCTGGGAAGGTTTCGAAGAAATTAATACAGCAATGATATTGTATGGCAAATATGAGCAAGGAAGGAGAAGTTGCTAAATGAGTTAAAATATTATTTGTTACACTTTGGGTATTGTGAGAAAGAAGATATGAAGGGCAATTGTATACCAGAATCAAAAGGAGAAAGATGATTTGTCAGAAGCAAAAAAATGACTGTGGAAAAAGCACTGGTGAGGACAGACGAAAATTAAGGAAATGGGAATGAAAGAGGTATATATTAAAATTGTGTTGTATTACTAATGAATAACTTGTAATCGTGATGTAGACAGGATAGATATGGGTTTGAAAAAGTATGCAAACAATATAAATAATGTGTAAACAATGTATGAATAAATAAACCAATCCTTACTCTTATTTTAACAAGTGCCATGGTATCTTTTACATCCACCTTAACTACCACCAACTCAGGCAGATACGGCCTTGGTTTAACATCTTATCCAAGGGACAGCACACTAAGTAGTGCAGCAATCCACTTATACTGCACTAAGAAAAACTCACAGCAAAGCAACAACGTAATGAAACAAGGTACAGGAAGGCACAACGAGTCCTCAGCTGTAACAGGTGACAGTTTATTAAAAAGAACAACGCTGATGATCCACAACAAGTGTAATGAAAAACAATAATCCAAAACGTGGTGGACAGTTGAGCGCTTTCATCTGGCTATGCAGACTTCCTCAGAACTGCCATAATAAGTACAACTTCCTTTTTATATTAAATTTTGGCGCCAACCATTATTCAAACTCTTAAAAAGATATCTACCTAATTCTGGGTGTAATGCAACTATAGACAATAAATACTAAACTAAAACTATTCTTACGAACCATATAAAACAAACGTGTACATATAAATACTGTAAACTTCACATGCATACATCTAAATGTTATAATATTTAAATAAAGTTGTCATATAAAAAAGTTGTCATATAAAAATATATATAAACTTCATATATAGACTAATATAATCTTCCTAAAAATACTAAAAATCACAATTAATCACATTTGAGAGCTACATAATTTAAACACGTACATAAATGGATTCAGTATATAATAATAATAAATTCCATAATAAAACATGAATCTTTCTGAGTATAATAAATACTTGCATTTGAAAATGAATACAAATGAATGTTATTGATGAAAGATAAATTGATAGATTAATAAAAAATTAATAATTAAATATTACAATATTTGAATATATTTTATGCCAAAGTTAGAAATGGTTTGATGCTAATATAATCATTGATTCCTGGGAACCTAAGAGTGTCTGTCAAGATTTGCCATTTGCTCTCTTTAGTGGCTAGTATACCCTTTACATCGCCACCCCTGATACTCGGATTTACCTGATCAATAATGGTAAATTTGAAATTATGCATGTCCCCGTTTTTAACAATATGTCTACATAGTGCATTCTTCTTATCTTTCCTCTTAATACAATACAAATGATCATATATGCGACGTTTTAATTGTCTTTCCATTTTTCCTATGTAGAACGCGGAACACGCATCACAGGTGGCGATGTATACCACAAATTTTGTGTTGCAGTTTCCTACTCTACCTGTGATAAATGTTCTGTTGAAGTTATTTAATTTAAATCCTTCTTTCTCATTAATGTGCCTGCACTGTTTACATGCACCACATTTCACTGTACTTTTCCTATTTGTTTCAACATATTGAATACTACTTTCAACCATCCTTTTCAAGTCTGGACCCATTTTGTAAACAAATTGAGGAAACCTACCAACCTTCTGTGTTATATTCTCATCCATAGTCATTAACCTTCAATGTTGTTTAATAATATTTTCTATATACTTCACCAAAGGTGAATACATTAACACACATACCCTTCCCATTTGTTCTCTTGTTCCTTTACTGTTTTGTACAATGGTGTTTCCTAATAATGGTTTATACTTCCTATCCCATTCCAAACTAATATATCTCACTACATCATTTAATAATGATTCAGGATACCCTCTTACAGTAAACATTTCCTTAATATTTTGTAATTCTTGATTCACTAAATCCTTAGTAGAAGACATTCGGGCCGCCCGTATATATTGTCCTTTAAATATATTTTTGAACATATGTGTAGGATGGTTGCTACTAAATTCCAAATAATCATTTGAGAATGTATCTTTTCTGTATATTTTAGATACAAAACCATCATTGCCATGACTAATGTAAGTGTCCAAATAAGCAATACCTTTAAGGTTATAGTTGTATGTAAATTTTAGAAAATCTGTAGTCTGATTGAGATATGTAATGAAGGAACCAATATTATCAACTGGGCCATCCCATAATATAAACAAATCATCTAAAAATCTCGAGTAATAATTGACATGTTTATAATATTTACAATTAAATAGTTGTTCCATCTCCCATTCTAGCATAACTAGATTTGCAAATATGGGAGCACATGATGCTCCCATTGCAACACCTGTTGTTTGTTTAAAAAATTCATTCTCAAAAAAGATGTAGTTGTGATCCAATATTAAACCCATCATATCAGTCATGAGATTAATTTTGTCTCATTCAAAGTTTGTAAATTTTTTTAAACTATTACTAAAATATTCGAGACCAATATCCTTCGGAATACAAGAAAACAAGTCTACGACATCTATTGTTAAAAATACTAGATTCTTATTCCAAATTTGGGGTGTAAGTTT
Source organism: Protopterus annectens (assembly GCF_019279795.1). Taxonomy (NCBI): domain Eukaryota; kingdom Metazoa; phylum Chordata; order Ceratodontiformes; family Protopteridae; genus Protopterus; species Protopterus annectens. The sequence goes on from NC_056741.1 coordinate 1,852,026,110, forward strand.
ACTGAGAAACATCCAAGAGTCTTTAATCAGATGGGGGATGTTATTATATACTAATTATGCCCATCTGTCTATAACAACTCCTATAGGATAGGTTTTAGACTTGCTTCCTGAAATAATAGGTCTAAATGGTGGACTTTCCATATTTTTATGTATTTTGGGAATTCCTATAATGGAAGCTAAAGTAGGATATTCAACCTTTAGAAATTGGTATAACTCATATGTAATCCTGTGGTGAATATAATATTCTTCTAGGGCCAGATCAATACGTCTATACCCGATGTTAACTTCGTTTAATGAAATGGCTTTGTATTTACCAGATAAATGTAGAATTTTATAGATCTCATTAAAGTAATCTAATTTGTTGTAAATAACGATGTCACCCCATTTGTCGGGTTTCATGACCCTCACTTGGTGGTTATTAATCAAAGTTTTCAAACATGTACGTTCTCCTATAGTTAAATTATCCTTCCATTCATTCTTTTGTTTCAAATTCGTTCTGTAGGTTTTATAAAAACTGTAAATATCCTAACAATTTTTTTAAAACTACCTACAACAGGATTACTTATGGGCACAAAAGTACTTTTTTTCTTCAGAATATTGTGGTTCCTGTTACAACTATAACTATTTTCTGATTCATCTTTATCAAACTGAATTGCTAAATTTAACCTACGACAAAATAATTTTATTTCCATAATTGTGTCCACTAAATTTATACCAACAGTGGGAATAAACTTCATTCCTTTAGAAAATAATTTGTAAAAAATCTTCCGTAATACCATAATTGGTATAATTAAACACTTTGAAACCATTGTAGGTAGTAATAATATTATGTTTTCGTTCAAATGGTTCCATATTCACACTATCCTGACTCTCACTTAATATACCAGGGGGCTGTATGTCATTGCTCACTAAAAACTTTTTTTCATAATGATCATTACCTTGTACTATGATTTCTTTGTCACATGTTTTGTATATCATCATCTCTTTCTTCTGTTCCATGGTGTAAATGAGTTTTTTGGTGAATAGCCACCTCTACCCTTGTAACTATTCACCTCACCTTCCATAATACGATCTCCAAATCTATCCTGTCTACCATTCTCATTGTCATGTCTATCCTTGGGCCAAATATATGCTCTGTGATTTGTGTATAGATCTAAATCACGAGCAGTTTTTCTTGCTTTTCTATTGTATATGTCCCTTGCTTTGAGATCTGCCTGAGTGAATTGTTTTTCATATAACTCACTCCATTGTGTAAAAAATTCATGCTTCACAATTTCCTGATGTAACATATCAACATCGTGAATTAATTGTATTATTTTCTCATCATTCTTTTTAACTAGCAAATTCATATAGTTGTATCCAAAACTGTTGAATAATAAATTAAAATCATTCTTTATTCTGGAATTTAAATCAACCCCCATGGGTATTTTAAAAAATCTAATACCTTTTGGAACAATTTTGAGGGACATACATTTTGTAAAATATGCATTCTCTATTTTCAAATTTTTGATAGACAATAACTTTTTTCCTAGTACAAAAATCTTTTCTTTTATACTGACATTAAAATCACTGGTACGATGATCAACCCCACTGTCCCTTCTATCTTTTTTGTCATATTTAGTGAAATCAAAATCATCCTTAAGAAAACCTTCTAGATAGTCACCACCTGTAACATTTGTTGTTTTAGTTTTACTTTTATAAAATAGTCAGTCAATTTAGTCCTGTAGGTCTTGCTTTCTTTTGCATTATATATAATAGAATTATTAGTAATACTATCAGTACCTTTAGATATGTTTGCCTGTGTTTTCAACACACCTGCGTAAGTTTTCAGAGTCATTGGACGCTTAGGTTTCGCTCCCTGCCTTTCCATCTCGCTATGCATATGGAATATACTGAAATCGAAGGTAAAGTCATTGATAGAATTTTTACTAGCATCTCGTCATCGATTCAGTAAACATCCACCTGTAGATTGATTAAACAAACAATTTTCATCCAGTATATGTTGTCCCTGACCATTCGGAATATCGCACGGTGAACTCGTATTAATCCTTGTGTGAGCCTCCACGCTATTACTTGAGCCCACTTCAGATGCCTTTGGGTTTGCTGACTGTACATCAGATGATTTAGTTGCTTCGATGGTACTAAAAGCAACTAAGGTACGTTCAACCAACGTTGCCAAACGAACCATCTCTCCTTTGAGTTCGACAATGTCCTGTTGAAGCTTATTCAGCTCTTCCCTGTCCGATGCAGCCTGGGGAATCTCGCTAATACCCTCCATACCAAAGCTAAGAAAAACTCACAGCAAAGCAACAACGTAATGAAAACAAGGTACAGGATGGCACAACGAGTCCTCAGCTGGAACAGGTGACAGTTTATTAAAAAGAACAACGCTGATGATCCACAACAAGTGTAATGAAAAACAATAATCCAAAACATGGTCGACAGTTAAGCGCTTTCATCTGGCTATGCAGACTTCCTCAGAACTGCCATAATAAGTACAACTTCCTTTTTATATTAAATTTTGGCGCCAACCATTATTCAAACTCTTAAAAAGATATCTACCTAATTCTGGGTGTAATGCAACTATAGACAATAAATACTAAACTAAAACTATTCTTACGAACCATATAAAACAAACATGTGTACATTTAAATACTGTAAACATCATATGCATACATCTAAATGTTATAATATTTAAATAAAGTTGTCATATAAAAAAGTTATCGTATAAAAATATCATATATAAACTTCATATATAGACTAATATAATCTTCCTAAAAATACTAAAAATCACAATTAATCACATTTGAGAGCTACATAATTTAAACACGTACATAAATGGATTCAGTATATAATAATAATAAATTCCATAATAAAACATGAATCTTTCCGAGTATAATAAATACTTGCATTTGAAAATGAATACAAATGAATGTTATTGATGAAAGATAAATTGATAGATTAATAAAAAAATAATAATTAAATATTACAATATTTGAATATATTTTATGCCAAACTTAGAAATGGTTTGATGCTAATATAATCATTGATTCCTGGGAACCTAAGAGCATCTGTCAAGATTTGCCATTTGCTCTCTTTAGTGGCTAGTATACCCTTTACATCGCCACCCCTGATACTCGGATTTACCTGATCGATAATGGTGAATTTGAAATTATGCGTGTCCCCGTTTTTAACAATATGTCTACATAGTGCATTCTTCTTATCTTTCCTCTTAATACAATACAAATGATCATATATGCAACATTTTAATTGTCTTTCCATCAGGTTTAAAAAGCAGATTATGTGGTGGAAAGAAAGTAAGAAGTGAATTTAGCACACGTCATACAGTTATTGACAAGGAGGAGAGACTATTTTTTGTTTCTAGATATTCTGACTTTTCTCAGACCATAGAGAAGATTTTTAGACAGTTTTGGAGTGTGGTTTGTGATGATATGCTTGTGAGAAGTTTGTTTCCTACTCGTATTAGTTTTTCTTATAGCAGATTTGGTAACTTAAAGGAGCTATTAAATAAAAAACTAGAAAAGTCTGCTGATGGAGAAAATGTTGGTATGGAGAAATGTGGTAGGTGTTCTGTATGTCATTTGGTTAGAAATTTAGATGGTATGAAGATTAATGGGAAGAGATATAGGGCGTTTGAAAAATTTAATTGTTTATCACAAGGGGTGGTTTATGTTTTAGGGTGTGATTGTGTTCAACCATTATGGTATATTGGTCAAACTACCAGAAAGATTAAGGTTCGCCTTTTGGAACATTTGGGGGATGTGAGAAGGGAGAATTTGGATAGTCCTGTGGCTTTTCATTTTGTTAAAGTTCATAATGGAAACACTGAGGGATTTATTTTCACTGTTTTAGCCAGACCACATTTTGATGGTGGAAATTTTAGGACAGAACTTAACAAATTAGAAAATAAGTTGATTCTCAATTTTCACACTTTATATCTGAATTTAGATGCAGGTTTGTCTTTATGAAATATGATATGATGTTTTTTGAGTTATTCTGTTTCATGAGAAAGTTTTTGCATTCTATATTTTGCATTTGATATAGTGTATTTGATATTTTGTATTTAAAAAATATTTAAAGACATTTTGAATATATTTAAAATATTTATAATATTTAATATTGCTTAATGTTGTAGGACATCAAATGTTTAGAGTAGTTTTACCATTCATTCATTTATTTAAGAAGTATTGTATAATCTGAATGTTGGATAAAGTGATTTATTGATAAACTAGTATCTAAATATTTATGGGCATTTCTATGGAAAATGGTATCAAACTGTTTTGTAAAGTAATTAAGCAAAAAGTTTCTATCAAAGCTTTTATTAATTGGTTGATAGAATAATGAGCTTGATGTGTTTGTATTTAAGGAGATGGGTGTTATTTGATGTATTGTTCCACTGAAGGTGAATTGCCGAGGTACCAGGACATGTGAATAAAGCATTGTGGTTTTCCATCTTCGTGGTTGGATTTTGCTTTTTGCTATGTGTTGGAGTTTTTGAGAATTTCTTTTTTTCTTTTTGGTGTTTTGTTATGATTTTAAGAAAGTCTTACAGATTACTCTGTCAGAAATATTGGGGGAGTAAATGGCTGCAACCTAGGAAATAATTCTTTTGAGCTGGGACACAGGATCAGAAATGCCTAGACATAGCAAGGTCTTATTAACATTTAATTATGTTGGCTACCAAAAATCAATTTCTAGAAAATGGAAATCAAATCTATGCCAGCTGTATTTGAAGTACTGAATATTGTAAAAGAGAAAACTGGAAGAGGAATCTTTAGACAAGGAAATGTACAAATTACGTAGACATAAATGGAATTTGTGGGAGCAGTACATGCAAAATAATGTTCAGGAGAGGCTTAAGAGGAGGGCAGGAATTGAGTATTTCATGCAATCCATCCATCTACAACTCTCTTTTTCCATTGCTGGACTGAAATATAACTGTTATAAAGAAATAAATTATAAAGAAATAAATTACGTATGTAATGTATAATGTTTGTATAATGTTTGTAAATGCAAAAAAAATATTAATATGGTTTGGTTTCTTTTCTTTTAATGTATCTTTATTTGTTTATCTATTTATTTAAATCAGTTTGATGACCGGGGAAGTCCACTGGGCCTACAAAGAGCCCACTTTCAGTGGAGACCCAGGGAGCATACCTCTCAACTGTCCAGATTTTTGCCTCATATTTTTGGTCTGTTACCATAAAATTTGTGATTTTATGGCAAATCCTTGGGATGATCTGAGTATTGAAGTCATTAAATAATGATATACGTTTGTGTTTTGGACTTCATATCTGGGAATATCTGAGTATTGAAGTCACTAAATAATGATATACATTTGTGTTTTGGACTTCATACCCTTCATAAAAATGCATGCTAAGATAAATTCTATTATTCTAGCAACTTTCTAAGTTTAAAAGAGCAGTATTTAAAATTGGCCTTTGTCCCCCCATTCTGTTAGGCTTTGTCCAGATTTTTTGCACTAAGAGGTTGAGAGGTATGTCCGGCAGCAAAGCTTCAGTAACCATGACACACATATTAGCATATACATATACAAAGCAAAGAAGTCATACAGCTTTATGTAGCATTCTGCAGTAAACAATTCTACATTCTACAATAATAATAATAAAATCTAGCAATTATACAGCCTAAGAGTCATTATCAGTGAATTATAATTGGAATTTTACATTCCACAGTAATAATAGCAAAATCTAGCAACAGTACAGTCTAAGTCATTAACAGTGAATTACAATTGAGCACAAGAAATTGTTGGAAATAAACTGTTAACAAAATTTGGAGGTTAAGTAGGAGGACAAATGATGTGAGTGCAGAGAGTTAGAAGATGGCTTTTGATATAGGAGGGTCCTGTATGGAGAACCAGCAAGGGCATTCCCACTTTGAAGATAGGAATGGAGGAGCGATTTAAAGTTTGCATGGTTATGATTTCTAAGGGAAGGAGAAAGCGAGTTCTATAGTTTAGCTAAGGAGCAGGATAGCAGAGTGTGTCCAGGTGGCCATAAAGGTTTGTAGATTTTGAGCAGGTTCTGATTTTCTGACCTAAGTGAGTGATTAGGAATATAGGGGGTAAGAAGGTAAAGAGACAGGGAGTGCCTCTTTTTCCACCTCCTGCCTATATGTGTCTTTGTATTAACTGATAATTTAATAAAGGTGCATAAAGGAAAAAAAATAATTGTTTTGATGAAATATGAGTAAAGAAAAATGAAGACAACTCTGGATCTAGAGGAGATGCTTCTGGAAATTAGTTGAACCAGACAGAGGACTTTCTGAACTACTCTGGAGACATAGTGGCCAAATGATAAGAAATTAAGAAAAGCATGTGCATGCAACCCTTGCAACAGTGTCTGAATGGATGTTTATGTCACCTAAAATACGCCACATTTTTTTCACATTTAAGTTGAAACTATTATCTGTGCACAAATTGTTAACATGGTCTTACCCATCTTGGAGCCATTGTGAATTAGTGGAAGATCAAATAACGATATCCAGTTTACAGTAGTCTGCAAGCTTAGATAACCGTAGGCAAGGAGTGCTAACCTGAAGGTCTGAGAAATATCTCTCAAATAGGAGAGGGCCCAGCACTGAGTCCTGTGGTCCACCACTGGTATATTTGTGCTTTCAGAAGTAGAATCTGGGAATGTTCATCATTCTAACTGTTGGAGGAACCTTTAGCCCATATGGGCTGCTTCCAGCCTTGGAAACAATCAGCCAGCTTCAAAAAGCTTTGCCCCCCCCCCCCCCACACACACACCTTCACTGTGATAGCTGATTGGCTGTTTGACTAAAAGCAGTATTTTCCCTTTAAGAAACTCAGTATTTTTTACAGCGGTGGAAGTTTCCTGTCAGGGACCCTACCATTTTTAGCTAGAAGTGTGCATTGAGGTATTAGGGACTAATTTTGTGAGAAATTATGCACTGCTTGTGTAAACTGAATGTTATGGGTCAGAAAAGTTTACAGAGGAGTGGGCAGGAATATATGCTCACTGTAATGCTTATGCTCACTTCATGACAGCCTACCAAACATATTGTTTTCTATAAGCATGTTTGTGTATGTTTGAAGAGCACTGACAGGAAAACTGTATTTTACTTGATATTTTTAACATAAAGGGACTGGGGATGTGTGTGCTGCTTGTGAACTTTTGGTGACAACTTACCTTCTGACCAACTCACTCCAGCTATGCTTACCACTTTTGGTGTCTCATCCCTGTCTGCAGCATGGATACTTACACTGGTCGGGCTGGTTCATTTCCTGCAATACCTAGAAAGAAAAAAATTACTTACCAGGGAGTCCTTGCTGGGAGAGAGCCATTGTCTGTAGGTCTGGGAGACAGTCCAGGAGATCCTTCTTGGGGTAACTGGGAAAAAAGATCATTAGACCATGTAGATGTCTCTTCTTCAAGTCAGTCCTCTTCTCCTAGAACTCAACTCCTAGGAAAAAAAAAAAAAAAACACAAAAAATAAACACTGTTCTTCTGAAAAAAAAATTCTGTTAAAAAACTAAGTTCCTTACCTTTGCTAGGTAGGCTTTACAGGAAATAAATCCTGGTACACAGAAGCCATTACTGGTTGGCATACCCTGTACAACTTCTCCTGAGGGAACATGGTCTGATGATTTTGACTTGGCAGAGATAGGGCTACTTCTGCAGATTCTCAAACCCAACTCTTTGATTGCAAGGAAAATTTTAACTCGCCTTTCTGTGGGGGAATTTTCTTTTCATCAGACCTTTATCTGGATGAATGATGTACTTTTATGGGAACAAGTAGGTGTCTCTCCCAAAATGAGGAGATACTATGATATGCTACAAATGGATAGACTTAATTACTCTTCCATTCCTACAATACTGCCAGCCCTGCAGAATTCACTGAATACTGCCTGTAATCATCCTGATACCTAATCATTAGTCCTTAAAAAAACAAATAAGTTGTATAAAGTACCTCAGGCTAATAAATTTATTCTCTTTTATTTTATATTTGACCCAATTGTGATTTCAACTGCATCTCATACTGGCAACAGGTTGGTCCTTAACCCATCACCTGGTGACAGAGAAAGTAAAATGCTGGACCATTTTGATACAAGAATGTTTTCTTCTTCCACTTTAACCCTGAGAATTCTGAATTACCAGGCATATATGTGGAAAGATGTCTGTCATATGAAAAGTTTGATGCAAGTGGATTCCACTTTTCCTGCAGAAGAAAGCTTTCTTTAGAATCAAACTGTATCTCAGGAACTTAAACATCCTTTGAAGAGTGTATATGCTTGTGCTAATACTGTGTCAAGGGCCACTATTATTGCTGCAGTGTTGAGAAGATGTGCTTAGGTATGTAATCAAATGTTTGTTGATGGGGTAGAGTCTGAAATCTTAATCTGCTTTACACAACGAGGTACTGTTTGGTTGTTCAGCTTCCCAGGTTTTCAAACAATATGATGGAGGGAAATTGATTCAGGGAGTTGTTAAAATCTTTCATGTACCCCAATACAAATCTTACAGACCCATCTCTTACACAAAAAAGCCAAATAAACAAAACCAATCCTTTTCTGGCAAAAAAGTCAAAAAAGAGATGACCCGAAGGTAATTACAAGAAACAAGGGTTCTTTTTCAGAAAAAGAGACAGGCCAACATTACAGAATGACTAAGCTAGTATTACTTACTGTATTTCCTCTCTGCCTCCCAATATCTCTACATATATGCTCTTAAATTGCTCCTCAAGATTCCCTTTTAGCAAAAGATTGTTGCAGATTCTTGGTTGTTAAACATGACTGCAGGATGGTTACAGATGGCACTGGATACAAAATACTCCTTTTAGGGAGATACTTCCCCACCCTCCAAACAAAACAACGTATTTTCCTTATGTTCTTGTCTTTACACACCCAAGGAGTCATAGAACCAGTGCCTGTAAATCAAAGGAGCAAAGGCTTCTATTCCAGAATGCTTTTGGTACCAAAGAAAGAGAACTCTTGGAGACCAGTAGTAGAGCTGTTTGTGAAAGTTTGTAAGTTCAAAAGTTGAACGTATAGAACCTGTCACCCCATCATTCATTCCAAAAATTACTTTGCAACTCTAGATCAAAAAGGGGATTATTACCACATTCCTATAGCTATAGGGTTCAGGAAATTTCTAAGGTTCTCTGTTTCTGTGTCACATTATCAATTCTCTGCATTACCCTTTGGTTTATATGCAGCTACAGTGGTATTTGCAAAGTACCTAATCCCAGTCATAGCTTATTGCAGATTGAGTGGCATTCACATCATTGCTTATGTAAATGCTTTGCCTACCTTTGCTGTGTCTTTATCCAGACACCAATAATCATTAACTTGGGTTATGACTCTCTTGACCAATCTGGGCTTCTGTATAAATACTGTAAAATACTCTTTGACCGTATCTCACAGGACTGTATTTATTGATTATCTTATCCTTCAGAAGGTGCTTTTGATACAAGAGGATATAGGTTTTTATCTGGAATCTCTGCTGAGCCTCTCCAGTCTGTCTGAGACTACAAAATAAAAAAAGTCCTCAAGGTCATAGTGTTCATTGCTTCTATGATTCTCTTGGTTCCTACAGCCAGACTGCACATAAGAAAGGTGCAGTGGTTTCTAAAAAACACATGGAACCAGCATTTGTTTTAACTTTAGTATAAATTCCAGTTTGGGATTTGTAAAAAGAGGACTACATTGATGGAGATGATAAAATCAACTGAATCCGTTTCTCTCCTTCTCTCCTTCTACCACAAAATAATCTATTGCCTTGTACTCATCAGATATTGTTTGGGGAGCAGTTTTTACCAGGGTAAAAGTGAAAGGCCTGTGAAGGATTTCAGACAGAAAAAAAAAACATCAACTTAAAAGAGATGTAATTTGTAATCCATGCCTTGAAGTTTCTCTATCACCTTTATTCCACAGGACCTCTTGAAGTGATTACAGTCAACACAACAGTTATGTAGTACATAAAAGAAGCAGTAAGGTACAAGGTTCTACTCCCGGTGCAAGCTGGCAGGGATGACCAAGGAGTTAGTTCTTCAGCATTCATTAAACCTCTAAGTGTCTTACATTCCATGGGAGCAAAAAGTGACGGAAAAACTGAGCAGAATCAGAACAGACCCTTATGACTTGAAACTGAATGAGGGGGCCCACTTGTAGGGAACACTGGAAATAGATTTGTTTGCCTTCTTTCAAAACAGGCAGCTAAACAGTTTTTGCTTCAGGGATCCTTTCAAGATGCTTTCTGTAAAGCGTATGCAATTTCATTCCCTTTGAAGGGAATGTTCTGTTATGTATTTCCACCCTCTCCACTGATATCCAAGGTAATTCAGAAAATTCAAAAGGATACCCCAGAAATCATAGAGGTGATCCCCTTTTGGCCCAGACAACATTGGTTCTCCCTTCTTATGGAACTGACCAAGGACAATTGCCACAAGACTCCTCAAAGACTGGATCTTTTCATATAAGATAGGGGGGGTTTGATCCACCAAGTATCAATCAGCATCAACCAATTGCCTGCCTGGATGATTCATTTCTAATACGTTTTAGGTACTTATCAAATGCAGACAGGCATCTGGTACAAAAGGAGGCAAGGAAGCCTGTTACTAGAAAATCCTCTGCTGGTAAGTAGAAGTAATTTTGCAATGGATGCCTAATCAATAACCAGGAGCCCATCAGGGATTTTGTACCCTGGTGCTGAAATATTTGTGAGAGTGACTTTCCTCTGGCCTCTCTTATTCCTCCATAAAACTTTATGTTGTAGCCATTCTGGCATGGCTGCCCATGGTTCCCCCTCTTTCTTCTCTATTTGTGGAAAAGGAGTTTCTAAAAGTAGTTTTACATCTTTGTAAATAGGTTGTTCCTCCGTGGGATTTCAACTTAATGTTGGAGAAGTTGACCGTGTGACCTCTTGAACCTGCTCAACAGCCTGATTTAAAGTTCTTGACTTGGAAAACTGTGCTCATCATTGCTCTGACATCTGCAATAAGTATCTAAGTTTCTAGCTTCCATGGTGGATGAGCCCTATCTGATTTTCCACACATACAGGGTCTGTTTTAGAACAAACTCCTCATTCATGCTCAAAAGTTGTTTCAGAGTTTACTTTCAGTGAAGTCATTAATCTCCTAGTTTTCTACCCAGAACATAAAAAAACAAGGAGAAAGGATTCTGTATATTCTGGACATGCAAAGGCAGCTCAAGAACTATCGATACAGAACTAATCCATTTAACAGAGGTGACCAGCTATTTATTTCTTATCAAGGTGCACTCTGTATCTATACTGGTAATGTCAAAATGGTTATCCTCAGCTATTGTCTTTTGTTATTCCCACCATGAGAAATCCTTTCCAAGTAGTATCAAAACACTTTCTACTAGTGCCTTGTCTTCTTTGCTGGCATACTGGAAAGAGGTGGACCCTTTACAAAGCATTACAAACTGGGAATCCTTAGGTTCAGGTCTAACTTTGTCGGACCATTCTTCAGGGGTTTCTGGATCCATATCCTTCTTCCACTCAGATTGGATAGGATTTGGTAACTAATCTATATAGCCTAAAGGCTACTGCAGCAGTGGGAGTGATGAATATAGTGCAGTTGTGTAGGTTGCACTTACCCATATCAGTAGAAGGTTGAATGTCTTACTGCTGCAGCAGCTGCACCCTCCCTCCATCCCTGGTCTTGTATATAATTGTAGTTGGGATATAAAGTAGGGTTGCATTTGTCTCTACTTTATATGTTTTACTATTATTACTGGTTGTTTGCTTCAGGATTGTAAAGCTTTACTCTCATTGTATGGGCAAGAAAGTCCTAAAACAATCTTCACTCTGATTGCTGATTTCTCTCGTAATTAATGAATCACCAGTCAGAGTGATGCTGTGTGTGTGTGGGGCGGGGGTGGCAAGCCAGAGATTTTTGAAGCTGGCTGGTTGTCATTCCCTAGGCAGAAAACAGTCCATATAACCTAAAGGCTACCACAGCAATAAAGAATTGAAACATCTACTGTTATGGGTAAGTGCAACTTACAGAACTGTACTTTCTAACCACATGGGTTCTGTCAATCAGTTGGCTATCCACTGTACCACAAAAGGATTAGTATTCAGATTTACAAGTCTGCCAGTAATGCCTGCATAAGTGACAGTGGCAAAGGCCTTGGCCAGGTCCAGATATACTGTATGTATTGTATAATTGCATTGCCTAATTACCTTGTAGCCTGGCAAGTGAGACCTCCCACTGTGCTGATGCTAGTGAGAAACCTCACTGGTATGGCAGTCTGTGAATCAGAAAAGGTTACTGTAATGGGGGAACTGCTGGTGTTAAAGCTTCCTGCTTATGATAATTCTTTCTGAATCCGAGTATAATATTTGGCAGTACATTTATTTGTATTTATTAACTGGAATAGAGTGCTGATCCCCATGCACATTTTTTAAACTCAGCCACAGACTGCTGTCTGCTTAAATGACTTTCTCAAAGTCACACAATTAGGCAAATAGAGACTGAGAAAATCAAACATCTGTTTTATTTTTTGTACTCACATTTATCATTTGTTTTGCTTCCATCTCTGTTTTCTCAATTCCATCTACAAATTTTCCTTAATTTCTTACTCTTTCCAACTGACATATTTAAAGAAACGGCTTACTTAATGTTTACCTGTGTCTCTTAAGATTCTATTTTGCTTAATAATATTCTCTCACTTGTATGACTTCTGTAACCTACAACATTTTCCTAATAGGCATTTTCTCTTTGTTCCTTCTTAAGAAACTGCAGTAGATGGACTACTACTTAACCATGAACTCTACTTATCCTTCACAGAACTCTTCCCTTCTTCAATGCACTCACTCCGGGTCTGTATTAGTTCTGCAAAAGATGTATTCATTGAATGCATCTTCAGCAAACACCAGCCACTGTAATTCACTTCAGCAAACCTCGGAATTTTTCCCACAGTTTGCAAATACTTATTTATTTTTTTTACATTTGTTGACCGGGCTGGTCCAACTGGATATATGTCCATTTTCAGCAGAGGCCTGGGGAGAAAAGCTCCAAGTGAAATACATTAAACATTGAGCATTAAAAACATTAATCATTAAAAGCATTAAACATTTAAAAAGTTACAAATATAGTTCAGAGAAAAAAATAATAATATCATAATAGTATTTTTACAGTGTCTGCAATAAGCAAAATAAGAACATCAAAGGGTAAAATTCAAATTTGAAATTGAATAGTAAGTTTTTGAAAAGATTTGTAAGCAAGATACATGAGAGTTCTAGGAGCAGAATGCTAGCTAGTCAGGGTTAGAGCAGGGGCAGAGCCAGTGAGTTAGGAGGTGAGTTTTGAGTTGGGATTTGAAGCTGGGAAGAGAGGAGATAGCAGTGAGGTTGGAAGGAAGGGAGTTCCAGGCTTTTCCAATTGTGTTAGAGAACAAGGAGTCGCCTGCTAAGTTGTTGAATTTACAAGTAGATATGAGAAGTTTGTTAGAAGAATGCAGACTTTTGAGATTACAGTAAGGGCTAATGAGGGTAGTGAATATAGGGGTGTTGGTAGGTTTGTAGAGGATTTTATGGGCTAAAGAGAGCTGGTGAAATAAGATGAGATTTTGCAGCTCTAGCCATCCCAATTGTTTTAAGTTTAGGCAGTGGTGAGTTCTAAAGGTGGAGCCAGAGGCAAATCTGGCAGACTGTTGTAGGCAACTGTCAGTTTGGAGAGGTTAGTTTTGGACAGATAAGTATAGATGGGGGAGGCATAAAGTAGGGTAGAAATCAAATGGGTATGTGCTATCGAAGTTCTGGCTAGTGGTGTAAGAAATGGTTTAATTTTAAACAAGGAGACAAGTTTTCTGTTGACTAATTTTATTGTGCTGTTAATGTGAGAGTCAAAGCATAGGTTGTTGTCTATCTCTACTTCAAGGAGCCTGGTGGAGGGGTCAGGAGATATGTAGGTGCCATTACTAGAGAAGACAGAGATGTTGAGTGGAGAGGATTTTCGAGTGGGGGAGAAAAGTGACAGTTTGGTTTTCTTGGGGTTTAAGATTAGGCATCATTTTAAGAACCATTTTTCAACATTTTGGAAAGTCTGTTGGGTGACAGAGTGCAATTCAGAGGGGGATGAGGCAGAACAAATCAAAGTAGAATCATCAGCATATTGTATACAGGTAGCAGAGGACAAACTGGTATGTAGATCATTGATGAAAATAGAGAACAGAAGGGGGCCAAGTATTGAACCTTGGGGGACTCCAAGGGTAATAGGTAGGAGGTTGGATAAGCTGTTTTCCCAGTGCACTGCCTGTTAAGAAGATATGATTTGAACCATTTTATTGCACCAAAGTCAAGAGCAAAAGTTTTAAGTAAGTTTAACAGTATCTGGTGGTTGACCATATTAAAAGCTTTGGATAGGTCAATAAAGAGAGCAGAGGTTAGTATGTTATTGTTCCAGTTTTTGTTGATGCAGTCAGTAAAGGAAAGGAGAGTTGAGGTGGCGCTGTGGTAAGGCCTGAAGCCATGTTGACAGTCAGCTAGTAGGTTGTGATTTAACATGTCTTTAAGAAGTTGTTTTTGGATGCATTTCTCCATGATTTAAGCTAAGGGGGAGAGTAAGGCTATGGGACGGTAGTTTGAGAGTTCTGTAGAGGTCTCTCCTTTATGCAGGGGAATAATATGTGAAATTTTCCAAAGTGAAGGAATGCAGCCTTCAACAATGGTTCTGTTAATCAGAATGGAAATGGGATAGGCTAATGGATTGGCTGCAATTTTTAGAAACTGAGCTGGTAGAAGGTCAGCAGAAGGCGAGGAGGTTTTAAGTTTGTGGAGAAGAGAACGGATAAGTGAAGTGGGTACAGGTTGCAGTTGAAAGGCGGGAATAGAAGTGTTAGAAGAGGGGGACTGAGAGGAGATATTTGGGGCTAGTTGGTTAGCTAGAGACTGGACTGTTTCAGTGAAGAAGGTATTGAAGGCTTCAGCAGTTTGTTTTGGGTTGTTTTTAGAAGTGCCTAGGGGGTGTGGGGTGTCATTGTGGCCAGGCTTTAGGAGAGAGTTTATGCCTGCTCAGAAGTTTTGTGGATTTTGTTGGTTAGCTTGTTGTAAATGGCAGTAGTAGTTTCTTTTATCTAGTAGTACAGCTTTTTTAGTGGAGTTTCTTATTTGTCTAAAGTTAAGTTGGTCAGATGGATCATGGATCTTTTTTGTGCTATGAAATTTGGTCCAGAGTTTATTTTTCATGAGAATTTTATGCCTTGTATCTTTTGAGAGCCAAGGGGCAGGTTCTGATTTAATTCTAATGGATCTTAAGGGAGCATGAAAGTCTATGATAGAAAGGAACCTGGAGTTGAAGTAAGTTACAGCTTTATCCAGTGGCAGTTGTTTAAGAGGAGACCAGTTGCATGCATTTAGTTCTTTAAGGAAGCTTTCAGTGTTAAAGTTTTTATTTGATCTGACCATTTTGTATTTGGTTAGGTTAGGGGAGGTAGTTTTATGTCTGATTAGATAAGTAAGGGCATGGTCACTTAAATCATCAGGTAGTGTCCCTACTGTATACGTTTGGGAGTGACTATTTATTAGAATCCAGTCCAATATGCTTTCTTTGTTGTTAGTTTTGTTAGTTTTGGTTGGGGTTTGAATGGTTTATGAAAAGCTGCGAAGATTTAAGAGGGTGGGCGGGTCTGCAGAGTTACAGGTTTTCCAGTCTATATTGACATTGCCTAGCACTACAGTTTCTTATGGGAATTGAGTTGAAAGCCAGCTAAGGATCTCTTCTAAGAAACTAATATTATTTCCAGGGGGAAGGTAGGTGCAGATTATATAGATGGCTTTGTGTGTATTAAGCTGCAGCTTGGAGATAAGGATTTCAGCATTACTTATAGAGGGAGGTTGTTCATGTTTGATAGCAATTTGCATGCCTGTTTTGTAAAGAATAGCTATCCCACCACCCTTTTTGGCTATATGGTCTAGTCTGAAGATGTTGTAGCCAGGGGGAGTAATTTCCAAATACTTGGCCATCATCTCAACTTTGCTCCTTTCCCCACTGTAGTCCAATCTCGGAGTTGGTATATATAGTTAGGGAGTGTATGGAGGGTTGCAGCCTCCCACATTGGGGGGTGCAGGGTGATTTGATTTAATCTGTTGTGTTCTGGATGGCTGGTGCGCACGTATTTGTGAACTGTGGGAAAAATTCAGTGGTTTGCTGAAGGGAATTTTGGCGGCTGGTGTTCACTAAAGACATATTTGATGAATATGTCTTTTGCAGAATTAATATAGACCCCTTGCCTCTTACTTCTTTTCTTTCTTTAAATATCCAGACACTGGTTACAGCAGTCTGTGATAGGGTGTTATATCTTAATTCGCCTCCATTGTCTGTGATCATATTCCCATGTGTTAAGTATATCCATACCATTCCATTTGTAGTTCAAACTATGCTATAATGTATTTATGCATACTATTGTAAACCATTGTCGTCTGAAGTAATAAACTGGCAAAGACCGTGTTATATGTTGTGATGATTGTAGTGGTAAGAAGTCTGTTCTGTTTAAAACTTGTGCTTCTCTTGTAAACTCTGTGTGAATCATTATTTTCACTGCATGTTGAGGTTGTTCTGAAAAGTGTTATTAAATAAACCTAATAAAATAAATGCTGATATGATAGGAATACATTTATATTCCTAAGTGGCATTTTAAGTAATCATGTAATTATTGCATAATTTCATAATGAATAACATAAACTAGTGTTGGCAATAATGGTTTTGTTTTTTCTGTCACATAATTTCACAGGATGGTCTTCATTATTGTGCAACTAGGTTTTTTTATTACATTATTATACTTTGTATCTGAGAGGATATGTGAGTCTATTGCTTGCCTTTATAATATCTGCATTGTAATGCATACTGTTCATTTTATGGACAATTAATGTAATTTATTTAGATTCTTCTTCTGATTAGACTGTTCTGTGTAGAACTGAATTATTGCATATTGTAGGTTTGTAAGGTAAAACCTCTTCAGATAGTTTAATTCTAAACTGCTTGTCTTGTTCTTATGACTGGTTTTAGGGCAAGCAAACCATTGATTTGTAATGGTTACTGCAAGTGATGTCTCTGGATTACACTCAATACTGTGAAACAAGCTTAAATATAGCACTGTGGTTAGAGATCCTTGCACTTCATCAGTTAGGTTTCAGTGGTAGATTCCTTCAAAAACTATATGCTCATCATTCACACTGCATCATTGGAATATGGGCTCTCTGCCTGCACAAACCCACACTGAAGATTTCCTTAGATCATAATCACCTCTACTGACTCCCTGTGATATGGAATTGGCTATGACTCTCCAAATAGGGGTGGCCTAACCCCTGTCACTGAAAGACATTTGTTCATTATTTTAGTGCCAGCTGTATGAAATACACACCAGCCTGCATTAGTGAATTATAGCTTCCAAATTTAGATATGATCCCAACATTCCTTTCACTTTACTATGATTACATACATTTTATTTCTTTCTGTTTTATTTTATATGTATTTTACTATACTTGCTATTTTTGAATGTTGCTAATTCCTGTAGTAATTCTAACTTACTACTGTGTTGTTTGTATGCTTAATACTGTTCTTAAGAAATTATGGGGCCTTTTTTTCTTTTTTTATATATATTTACTTGGTTTGAAACAGATAAACAAATCAATTATAAAGCAAACAAATAACTATACACATAGTCCACAGCTGATCAACTTTTTTTCTTTTTTTAAATATTTTTACTTGGTTTGAAACAACAGATAAACAAATCAATTATAAAACAAACAAATAACTATGCACATAGTCCACAGCTGATTAACAGATCAAAGTTATACATATCAACAGTTTATATTTTTCAAGCAAGCCTTTAAATTGAAGCCAAGATTTATATGAATGTACAATATTAGAAGTTCTCATCTTTACAATATGCAATTCACTACTGCAAACAATTTTTGCCATACTAATAAATTCAACATTAGAAAGGGAAACGTTACTTTTCCAATATCTGGTAATTACTTTTCTGGCTGTAACAAGAACACACCAAAGAAGAGGCACTTGTTTTTTTGTTTTGTTTTTGTTTTGAATAATCTCAGGAATCAGAGCATTAAATAAAACTAAAGATTTAGAAATATTACATTATCTGACCATAGATCTTGAATGAAGTTATTAATTTCTTTCCAAAAAGGGGAGATGACTTTACAGTCATATACCATATGCATTCAATCAGCTATTATTTTAGAATCACATATCCAACATTTTATTTGATTTATACATAATAGTAATTTTGTTAGGAGTGACAAAAGCTCTGTGTAAGAATTTCCAAATGAAAAATTTCCAGTATAATGAAGATATGGTTTTATCTGTAGATTTTAATATTAATTTCTTGTATTCTTCAGAGAAGTCTCCATTATTAATTTTTGAGGAATATTTCCAGTAGGAATTGTCTAAATATGTGAACTCTAACTTAAGAATTTCATAAATTTATGACAAATATTATTTATTTTTCATTGCGTTATTATTTATATTTATTAAGACTTCCAATAATTTGGGGTAAATTTCTTATCTAGGTTAAATATCTTATTTTTCTATGTGTTCACAAAGTCTTTAAATAATTCTAAAAGTAACCAATCCTGAGAATCTTGATGTCATTTGGACTTTAAATTTTCAACATTAGTTCACAGAATCTGTCTAACTTGTTAGGAGATTCTCCATTGTTTGCATATAAAAAGACTAAAACAATTAAAAATTCACTTGAGAACAGAGACTCAGCACTAGTGTTAAATTCTGTTAGAAACATTACTGACCCACCTGGCATGTTTGAGTGTGGCAAATGTGTTTGTTGCAAGTTTATTTTCAAAGGGAACAGCTACACTTTTGTACACAATCCCCTGGATTCACTATGGTCTGCATGGTGTGCAGGATCAGTGCAGGAGCTCTAGCACGCAATATGTCTGCAGTGTGATCCAGGAACAGCCTGCAGGGGAGTACACGAGAGCTCCTGCACTAATCCTGCACAGACTAAGCCCTTGTATGCAAATCACCCCATTTGCAGGAGAAATTCATGCAAATGAGGGGATTTTGCAATCCAGGAAGCTTGTGACCATCCATGCAGGACTAGTGCAATCTGCAGAAATGTACTCAGTAACTGAGTACATTTCTGCAAAATCCAAAACGGAGCTGTGACAGCTCCAAATAAAGGCTGCATATCATTGAGGAAGCATGCCAATGGCCAAGTATAAGGCTATTGGCAGTGCAAACAAAACATAAAAAAATCAACTTTTAATTTTTTTTTTAGCTGATCTCAGCAGTTTAAGCGTAGGGCAGTGGCGGGCAAATGGGATCGGGGGGAAAATAACAAAATAAACCTGAATTAAGCATTCTAACTAAAATCAGTATTCTGCCATGCAAGTCAATGTCAGGCAGAAGACAACATGGCTAGTGAGTAGTGGTTGCTAAGCGGGAGGCTCAGTGTGAGACATGTAACTATGCATCAGCAGGCAATCCTATGTAAATGAGGGGAATGATAGCGAATCCCAGTTTTCCCCAGCATGTGAGTCAGGTCCCAACAGTTTAAGAGCAGGAATAGCGTGGTGCAAGCCTAGGAGTTAGGTGACATCATGGGGGGGGGGGTATCAGGCATACTGTAAGTGGATTGGAGCCCTGTGGCTTGGGTTTACTCCTAGCTTAGCACAACTAAGCTAGGGGGTGTGTCTAAACCTGCCTAGCACTCTTTACAAAGCCTAAGTGGGTGTGCATGCCGTGCACCAGGGTTTTAAAGATTTTAAAACAAAATTAAACCAGGAAATAGCAGCACTGTGCATATTTGAGCACTCTGTTTGTGCGGCACGCACACGCACTTAAACAGGAAGGCAATGAGAAGGAAAAACAGCAATAGGAAGGTAATCAAGGAGAACTGGCTTAACTGGCAGGTGAAATGTATCAGAATTAGCCAATTACACAGGCAGCAGACCAGCCCAGCCCAGAACACCACTATAAACTAAGCAAACACCTTCCCCTCTGATTTTTCCCACACTCTACACCACCGGTGTAAACAAGCGGGGAACTTTTAACACTCACAGCAGAAAATGATAGGGGCTTCAATAGCTATCATACAACTTGTGGAAGAGGCTGAGGGTGGTGAGGATGTGAATGCTGTTGACCAACCCACAGTGAGGAGATGTAGAAGAGTGTACAGACCCAGGGTAACCTACTAGAGGCTACATGAGCTAGAGATATTGGAGTGCTATAGGGTGGACAGGGACCTCCTACAGCAAA
The DNA here is from genome assembly GCF_019279795.1 of Protopterus annectens. NCBI lineage: Eukaryota > Metazoa > Chordata > Ceratodontiformes > Protopteridae > Protopterus > Protopterus annectens. The sequence continues at coordinate 1,852,046,378 of NC_056741.1, forward strand.
TTGATGAGCTGTGCCGGCCACTTCTCACACACAGAGCTAACAGAGGGGAACCCATCCCAGTGGATGCCAAGGTACATGTAGGCCTAAGAATACCAGCTACAGGTACCATCCAAAGGCCAACTGGGGATATGATGGGGATTTTACAGGCATCAGCATCCAGGGTACTCCACCAGTTCCTGGATGCCATGTCAGCACATGTCGGTGAACACATATATTTTCCCAACACCCGTGAGGCATTGGTCAGCAATATGCAACTGTTCCACCAAATAGCAGAATACCCTGAGGTAGTGGATGCCATAGACTGCACGCACATATGCATCAAAGCACCACCCGGTGAGCGGGGTAGGGTCTACATCAACTGCAAGAGCTTGCCCTCCATCAACTGCCAGGTTGTGTGTGATGCCCAGGGCATAATAATGAATGTTTGTGCTGGCTGCCCTGGAAGCTATCACGATTCCCACATCTGGCATTTGATGCAGCTGTACCAGAGATTTGCCAATGGGGACATCCCTCACAGTCACCTAGTGGGGAATGCTGGATACACACTGGAGCCATGGCTGATGACACCCATCAGAAATGCACACACACCCGAACAAGAACTCCATAATGAGGCACACACACAGACCAGAAGTATAGTAGAGTGTGTGTTTGGGATGCTCAAGTCACTGTTCTGGTGCCTGGACACATCCGGTGGAGCCTTGCAATACTCATCAGCTACATGTACCCAAATTGTCCTTGTGTGTGCCATGCTACACAATATGATACTGTGGAAATAGCTGAAGCAGGAACAGTGTGGGGCAGGGCCACACAGTGCCTCCCCACCATTGCCAAGGCCTGCACAGGCACTGAGTGACTCGGAGAAGGAACAACCTGAGCCTGCCCCAGTAGGCAGAAGGAAGCGTGCCCAGTATGCCCTGGCCTTGGCAAAGAGGCAACGCATAGCACATACACTGACACAGGAGGGACCCAGGGAATAACACCTCTCTCCGACTCTCACATACAGTAAAAGGGATGCCAAACATTACACTACCTGTGTCTAACCATGTGTAGGGAGTGTGCTATGTGCATCCGACATAGGCAGCCCTGCAGTACCACCCTCAATACTGGGACACCCACAAGGGAAGTGACTCACACATGTCAGTCGGGGGGGTCAAGTAACCAGCAACAGTCACAGCCAGCAGGACAGGTGTAGACAAACAAAGGCTGTGCGATGGCCTCTGAATGAGGCCTATGGGTAACCTCCCCCCCAGGCCTACACAGACAGACTACAGCAGATCAGGCAGTGGGATGTCTGTTCTGAAGGGTAGGATTTCAGAAACCAATATGTAGGTAATTAAAAGCTAAGATCTGTAGTGCACTGGAATGCCTCTAGCCAGCACCATAGGTAAGACTACAGACTGAAATGGAGTACTCGACATACCAGTACAGTCCTAGCAAATGTGTACAAGTGTCAAGTGTGCCCCCCACCCTATGTAGAAATATAGTAACAGTCAGGTGTGCCCCCCAATCCTGTGTAGAACTGTAGAAATAGGTGTGCCCCCCATCCTACATGGAAATATAGTAACAGTCAGGTGTGCCCCCCAGTCCTGTGTAGAACTGTAGAAATAGTCAGGTGTGCCCCCCATCCTACGTAGAAATATAGTAACAGTCAGGTGTGCCCCCCAATCCTGTGTAGAACTGTAGAAATAGTCAGGTGTGCCCCTCCCATACAACGTAGAAATATAGTAACAGTCAGGTGTGCCCCCCCAATCCTGTGTAGAAATGTAGAAATGGTCAGGTGTGCCCCCCCCTGCTATGCAGAAATGTAGTAACAGTCAATGCAAAATGATCGATGGATACCCTGTTGAGACAGCATGCTACCTTTTGGTGTACAACACAAAGGTCAGCACTGCAGTACAAACTACCTGGACTTGATCCACCCATGCAATTCAGATGGCCATACTGGGCATGCTCACACACAGAGAAATGAAGGCAACGTCAGTCAACAACATACTGAAAGGTCATGCTGGGCATGCTCACACACTTAAACACATGAAGGCCATGTCTGCAGACACCAGTGGACCAGACATATATGGCAGTCACAGTTGTTAGTGCAGACACTATGCACCACTAATGCCTTGCACACACAGTGGATAGGAATACAGACATATATGTAAGGACAACACACTGTAATAAGCTAATGGTAGATGGACATAGATGTGTGGAAGAGGGTGACTATGACAAGGAGCCATCCAGGCCTGTCCCACCCAGCACACAGCTAAAGGGCCCCAAACACATGAGGTGCAGATGTCACTCACTGCAGATACTAGCCACCAGTATCTGTCAGCATGACAGACTATGTAGTGCATGTGCCAGCTGTGCAACATGACTGTACAAGGAAGTAGTCATCTAGCAGCTGTATACATGTACCTGTGAAATATGACCCTGTGTGTGCCCGCATGTGGTGTGTCAAACCCTAGATGAATGGGTTATGGCCTATGCACACATACTGCCCTCCCCATAGCCCTACTATGACAAGTCTGCTGAGGTCATCCAATGTAAAATACACCTTTGGGAGAGCTGCAGCCCATTAATCTCTGTGGCATGTCCCATAACTGTGTACTGCTGTAATGTGTTAAACTAGTTAGGTAGGAGTTCTAATCCCAGATTTGGTGAGTGTGTGTTTGTGTATGTGTCTGACTGTGTAGAGAGCAATGCTTTTTAGGGTACTCAGGCTGCTGATGTCATCCACCTAGAAATACACCTCTGGAAAGATTGTAGCCCAGTAATCTCCATGGTGCATGCCATAACTGTGTACTGCTGTAGTGTGATATAGAACCGTGGTAGGATTCCATCCCCACCCATGGCAGTTCTGGATGTGTTGTATGTGTTTCAATGTCTGTGTATGGAGCAATGCATTATAGGCTAGTCACACTCACTACAATTCGAATCCAACTTTGGAAATCCTGCTGATGTCATTCATTGTGAAATACATCTTTGGGGAAGGAGTTCTCCAGTAATCCCTGTGGTGTGTCCTATAACATCTCCATGCTGTAGTGTGATATCGACCTCTGTTATGGGTTCTATACCCACACATGTTGGTTGTGGATGTCTCGTGTGTGCCACTGTCTATGTAGGGAGCAATGCATTTTAGGCTAGTCAGAATCACTACAATTTGTATGTCCTACTTTGACAATCCTGCTGATATCATTCATTGTGAAATACACCTTTGGGGAAGGAGTTCTCCAGTAATCCCCATGGTGTGTCGTATAATAACTCCATGCTGTAGTGTGATGTAGACCTTTGTTAGGGGTTCTGTACCCACACATGTCAGTTGTGGATGTTTTGTGTGTGTATCACTGTCTGTGTAGGGAGCAATGCATTTTGGGGTAGTCACACTCACTACAATTTGAATGTCCTACTTTGGCAATCCTGCTGATGTCATTCATTGTGAAATACACCTTTGAGGTAGGAGTTCTGCAGTAATCCCAGTGGTATGTCCTATAACATCTCCATGCTGTAGTGTGATAAAGACCTCTGTTAGGGGTTCTATACCCACACATGTCGGTTGTGGATGTTTTGTGTGTGTGTCACTGTCTGTGTAGGGAACAATGCATTTTAGGCTAGTCACACTTACAATTCGAATGTCCTACTTCGAAAATCCTGCTGATGTCATCCAATGTGATATACACCTTTGGGGAAGGAGTACTCCAATAATCTCCATGGTGCACCGTATAGCTGAGTACTGCTGTGGTGTAGTAAACTAGTTAGGTAGGGGTTCTACTCCCAGACATGACGTGTGTGTGTTTGTAACTCGTATCCTGTGTGGAGGTGGTTGTGAGTGTGTGAAACCTGTGGCCAATGTGGAGTGGCTTTTGCATAATTCTTATATGGTGGCCCTACTATATATCGCAATGTCCACTGTACAGGGATAACAGATGTGAAATAGCTGGGAGGCCAGGGTGGAAAGCCATACCCATACATGTGACATAAAGACCAGGCAATCACAGTTAGCAACCCCAGTATTACCAGAGCACACTCTCAACCCATGTCTCATACACACACACATGCCTAGGCAACAGCCAGTATGTGGGTAGTACACTGCATATTGGCCCCTGATAGTAACTATGGGGTGATAGCAGTGGGCTACAGAGGGCATGGCACCCTGTACATCTGTCCAATATGCACGTACATGCAGACAGTGCACCCTCCCCATGTTCCTCAATGGGCACCTGCAACACCTGTGCTGCCATCACATGTGACAACATGCCCTGTATGGACAGATGCCACTGACACCAGGGAATGCCGTTAGCATCCTATCAGTGTAGGTGCAGGGTAAATCTGCTGCCCATTACCAGTTCCCGCCACAGGTGGGCAAGACTGGCACATCTGATGATAATCTGTGTTCACAATATGGGCCAGACACGCCAGATATAGTTCCAAATATCACTGCGCAGCACATGCATATGGGAGGTGTGCACATCCCAGACACCGTCCATGTCATGGACTAAGGAACACATACATGGCAAGCGATGCACAGCATTGGTCACACACAATAGTCACTTAGGTGACTGGTTGGGGGATACAATACCCACCTGTGTGGGCAAATGCAGAAACCACAGCCCTGAGCCACAATGTAGACCATTGTCATGTGGTCTGATGCCAAGGTATACCCATCGCCTAGCCTTGTATAGCCATCTGGCACAGTCAACCACCACGCATCCATGCAGACATGCACCCATGCATGTCAGTACTGGCACCCTGTGTGTTTGTGTGTGTGTTGTATGGTGCGTATGTTCACATCCACACTCACTACAACCCCCATTGGCTTACTGAAGCATGCTGTCTGATGTCAGACACCTCCCTATACCCTTTGCCCATACAACCTCAGTATGACCCGTGTGGTGCATGTGATACCTGCACAGTGATGTGTTGTGGCAATCCCACTACTGATGAGTTTTAGTCTTGGCCCTGCCAAGTGTGTCAATGTGTGTGTGTGTGTGTCCCTGTGAGAGTGTGGCTGTGTTGACAGTGGCATCTGTTCATGCGGACAGGCATGTGTACATCACCTACTGTATAGCTGCCGTATCCCTGTTGCAGATGTCACTCACCATCACATATATGTTTTGAGGGCTTCACAACAGGTAACCCATGTGGCGCATCCAATAACTGCATAGAACTGTGACAGCTCTACATATTCGTTAGATGGTTGATACCTTGTGCTGCTAGGTGTGTGACACAAACATGCTTAGGTTTTACTCTCCCTTCCCTCCCTGACTTGTCTTTGCCTCTGTCTGACTCTCCCACTCCCTCTCTGGTGGATGTGGAGACCTACACCTGCTTTGCTTAGGCAGCAGCATGTGTATTTTAAGTGGTGCTCATGATCAGTTGATGGCCTCTGCACAAATTGCAGCCCTCCCCTAACTGATTGCATGTAGAACAGCTGCAGTAACATTTCCATAGCCAATTGCATAGAAACACATTCCAATATCTCGGAATATCATGTTGGTGTTGGCCCTTTTCATTCACTGTAAACAAGAACTAGATCTGTTGTTTGGCAAACAGCATCTCAGATGGATTGGGGATTTACCTCTAACAACATACACTGTGGAATCAGTACACCACACAGGAGGGGGATGTGCCTGACCTGACTACAGACTGTAAATGCTACTATACTACATTTGGAGTAATATTGGTTTAACAGTGTGTGTGTGGATATGGCTGCCGTACATGTCTCAATACCTGCCATGTCAGTTCTATGTTTATGAGGAGTCCCCGTCTGCAGGGTCATCTGCAGACTGGGCATTGTGTTGTGCCTTTGGTTTCATGTGTTACCCATGGAGCATCTATCTCTGAACTGCAGAAGGTAGTGTGAGGATTGCAGTCTGTAGATGGTGAAAGCCATGACAGTTACTGACTTCATATCCCTCATAGGACATATGTTGCAACAAACCCTGTTACAACAGTAAATGTATGAGGTTATCACAGCAGCATGTCAATACTGGCCCTGTGTATGTGCTTCAAGCCCCAACTCTGTCAACCTTTGCACATATGTCGTGCATGAAGAGGTCCATATGTGCTTTACACCATAATTAGTGTCATCATATCTGATAACAAGCCAGTGAGATATCAGACTGCTACATACGTTATGTACAGTAGGGGTTAAATTTGATGACATAACCTGGACATACTGTGGTTGTTTGTACAGTACTGAGGTCTGTGTACTTATGGTGAATGTCGACATTGTGTATATTATTAATATGTACCTAGGCTTTACTTACCCCTACGCAAACAGGCTTAAACCTGCTCACTACTGCTTAAAAGTGCTTACACCCGCTTACCCCCATGCTAATTTCTTTAAAAGAAAAGAAAAAGGGGTTGATAGGAAAGTCGTGAAAAAGGGGCACAAAAAGAGAAAGTAGGCAGGGATGTGCAGGAAGGGTATAGGGAAGGTCCATAGCTGCCCATTTCTTCTCCAACAACAGCTGTGCGTATACACTGAATTTGGGGGTAGATTTGGACACTCAAACCCCTGGGAGGGGGTGAGGACAACAATAACTCATTGTGATGCCAGTTAGACTGGATTACATGTGTCCAGTCGACATGTGTGTGAAATGGACAGCTATGTATGGGGCAAATTTTTTTGTGGGAACAGATTGCCTGTTTTTTTTTCAGGTGAGAGTGGGATGTTGGCGAGGGGTAGTAGGTATATTTGGGGAGGTAGGCTGGGTAGATTAACAGACAAGACAAACAAGAAGCATACAGTGGCAGTATATGACACATGGGGGGTAAACACCTTGGACAGGGAGGGGTATTTGGAAGTCGCAAGCCCATGAGCCCCCAAATGGAAACAGTGGGGCTAAGGTCTCCACCCATGGGTAGTCACCACTGCTCCTTTACGACCCCAAGGGTGGCTGTGCTGGGGACTGGGTAGGAAGGGCAGGCTCACCCTCTAATTGTGCCACATGCCCTCAAGCTGGCATAGCTGGTCTCGAAACTCCCTGTCGAGCTCCCTACCCGCCACGGCCCGGACCTGATAGCGGGTGACAAGTACCTCTCCACCCCCCCTCCCGGGGGGGGGCAGAGCCCCTTCCCCTGTGGCAGTTCCACAGGAAGGTGGTGCAGGGCCAATGGAGGAGGAAGTCCCAGGCTGGACCCCAGACGTGCTGGTGCCCAGTGCCATGGCCAGCCGAGGTGGGACAGGTGGGTCCGCTGGGACCGGCCTTCCCATATGAGCTATGGTGTTGCAGTTTTAAGAATGATATGGGTTAGTAATAGTCAACAGCATTCAGGTTTAGTTATAACAGCATGCATAGGTATTCCCATTAACCCAAGACACCAGATTTACAACAGTTGCAGAACAAGCAGAACACATGCACATATGAGACAACAATGGCCATTACAACAGCATGCAGGTTTCATTGATGGCAACAGGCCACTAGTATGGGGGTATTTTAACATGGCACATGCATAGAACCAAATGTGAATATTTGTAAACCAATAGGATATATGTCCCAACAAAAGTATGGAGTTGCACGTATCCACTGAGATGTGTAATTGGGTTATTGTTACACATATGGTGGGGGTGAGAGAGAGAGAGGTCAATTAACAAATAATATATCCCTGTAGTTTTCACAACTTTCTTAGTCACTGCAATGATCTGTCCCTTACATGTATTATTACACTACCCAATGGCCTTACTTTGTACAATGGTATGTTTGTAGATTAGTATATACGTGGACTGTGTCTTGCGTATAGTCTACACCTCTTACCTGTTATAGTTGTTGAGAAAATCATTGTTAACACTACCTGACAAATTCTACACATACTCCCAGATGCTATGCTTGTAGACAAGTATATGAATGAACTGTGTTGTAACTGCAGTCTACACCTCTTACCTGTTATAGCTGTCGAGAAAATCTTTGTTAACACTACCTGACAAATTCTACACATATTTCTAGATGCAATGCTTGTAGACAAGTATATGAGTGAACTGTGTTGTACCTACAGTCTACACCTCTTATCTGTTATAGCTGTGGGGTAAATCTTTGTTAACACTACCTGACAAATTCTACACAAACTCCCAGATGCCATGCTTATAGACAAGTATATGAGTTCCTACTCAGCTAAAGCTCCTCCTGGTCCTGCAGAGTGGTGCTAGCAGCAGAGAGGCGAAGAAGAGCGACTGCTAAACTGATTTAAGTATAATTTATTGCTACTACCTTTGTGAACGTCCTTTCTCACCGAAAAGCGAGTTATATCTGCAGTTTTACCTGTTTAAGCTTGTTTTACTGCTTTTTTCAATTGCACTTTAAAGTTTGTCTTTTGTTGCATTTTATCTGTTGAGGCTGCTCACTCAAGTGCGCTAGCCTGTTACTGTGAATTTTCTGCTGTTTGCTTCTTAAAAAACAAAAAAACCCCAAAAAATCCTTGTTTCCCGCCTTTTTCTACCTAGAATAGTCCTTAATACAGGCATTGCTGTATTCCGGACTTTAGTATAGTTCCTGTGTTGCCCATTTCCTTACTTGGATAGAAGGAAACTTCTTTGTTCACCAGTGGGAGTGGGGAGCTTTGAGCAGCCTATCTGTCCCTGGAGGAGTGATCTCAGCACAGAATCTGGTAGTTTATTGGCCGTTTTTGGGCTAATTTCTAGCTCTTTCTAGTCCCCTGCATAAAAACCCACTTTGGTGTGGCTTTGCGCAATTGTGCGCATAGCGCAGCATCGCTTAATCGGGTGCAAACCAATCCCGGCTCCATAAAGTCTACTCTTCACTTTTTCCCTTAGAACTGTCTATCTCACAAACAAAACACCCTATTCTCAATCTAAGGCCCTGCACTTGCTCATTTAAGCAATTTTACAAGTTAGCACCAGTAAACATCCCCCTGTACTCCCTTCTAGCACCTTATCCCCTATAGGTCCTTCTGATTCAGTGATAAAGAAGTTCCCTATACTATTCTAGCATGTCCAAAGGTCAGTTAATGGCTTCCTCTCTAGTCCTGGTGAATCTGGGAATCTTGAGGCAATGTTACAACTGCCTCATGTACACAGACAACCCTCTCCTCCTTCCAACAAGTTCAAATATATGTGAGAGATGCAATCATATAGCCAAATTGGAGGCTGAGCTCTCTCAACTCAGAACTCGTGCAACCAGACAGGAGGAGAAGGTAACCTCGCAGACCACAAATCCGGTCTCACATTGTCCTACCACAACAGAAAACCAAGCACATAAACACACAAAAACATACTCGGAGGCTCTAAATAAAAATCTGCCTAAACAGCAGAGAGCTCCAAAGCAGACATCCAAGCAAACGCTACCCCAAAACAAAACACATGCAACACATAGCTCACAAAGTCAGTGTGTCAAACAGTCACAGCCCTTAAGGCTAAATAACACACCTGATACACTTGTAATAGGTGACTCAATAGTCAGACACACTGACGTCCCACTCACCAGGCTGAACAAAGAGAAGATCACAGTGAGCTGCCTGTTGGGTGCTAGGATCTGTCACATAACACAAGCACTCAGTTCACTCCAAAGCAAGTACAAATATGACTCAGTCATTGTCCATGCTGGTGTGAATGACCTGAGACGTACCTTCCTGGACTACATGAAAAGAGACATAGAGGAGCTCTCTGATCTTGTAGCCCAGGCTAGTATGACCCTGACCTTGAGCAGCATCTTGCCCTCACCCAGGATGATGCCACAGTATAAAGACAAAATGATAAATTTTAACAATTGGCTAAATTTCTGGTGTCATTCAAACGGGATCCAGTGTCTGTCAGCCTGGGAAGACATGCACGACAAGTCACGTTGCTTCACAAGGGACGGCTTGCACCTGTCACCCCTGGGCTTTCAGATATTGGCAAAGGCTCTTGCCACCCCCTTAGTGCCTTTTTAGGCAAGGCTCAAAAGACAAACCCACCTCCATAGACAACACAATGAATAAGAAACTAAGGGTAATGCTGCTCAATGCCAGAAGTCTAAACCTCAAGATGCACTCACTCAAAGCCCTCAGTATGGAGAGCATCGATATCTGTGCAGTGACAGAAACTTGGTTTAAGGCTCCAGAGAGCACCCCAGCAGTACCAGGTTATATCTCATATCATGCTTTTCAGCCCCAAAACTCAGACCGAACCCTATAAGGAGGGGGAGTATCCATATTCAAAGATACCCACATCTCCAGGTTAGTGGCATTGCACGAGGAATCGGAGACCATCCATGTGCAACTAACAGTGGGCAAAACTGCTTCTCAGTTTGTAGCATGTTAAAGACCACCCACTCAAAAACAGGAATCCCACTCGGCTTTCCTGAGATCACTGGAGAATATGAAGATCTCTCCAAATACCATTATATTGGGTGACTTCAACTAACCAAACATAGACTGGGAGCACTAATCAAGCCCCAACATCCTAGCCCAAATATTCCTAGAATTTATAAACTCAAATGCTATGGAAAAACTAGTCACCACTCCCACAAGAGGGGAAAACATACTGGACCTGGTAATCACCAACATGGGGACTCTATGCTCCATACCAGAGGTATACCCCTCATTGGTAAGATCTGACCACAAATTAATCTCACTGGATATCCACATCCCGACCCCACCCCCAACCCAGAAAACCACAGTGAAAAACTTCACAAAAGCGAACTTCACACTTCTCAAAACAGAGGTGGAATCCTTCAAGGCCCCCAGACCAGTGGAAACTATGGCCCAAACTGCAGAATCCTTTGTAAATGCATTCTATGGACACCTCCAGGAATGCATGGATCATGCTATCCCAAACAAAACCAAGACCCAATCGTCCAAAGGCAGGCGTCCAGTCTGGTGGACTCCAGCCATAAATAAGCTGTACAACAGAAGGAGGAAGCTACTACATGATAGAGTAAAATCCCTAAAAGGGAAGGCATCTCTGATCAGTACTAGCAAAAAACTACGATCCCTCATAAAATACACCAAAGCCAGCTTTGAGAAAAAAATTGCACAGGACTTTAAAGAAAATCACAAGGCTTTCTTTAGTTATGTTAGGAACCTAGGTGGAAACTCCCAGATATGCGCAGAGTTGATCCAAAATGACAAAAAATACACTGAACCCACAGACATTGCCAACATCCTGGCAGACAGATTCAGTGCAAATTCCCCCCCCTCCCCCCCAAAAGAGCAAATAACTATCCCAGCAGAGTGCAGCCTCCCTAACATCTCAGATGCTCAGGTGAAAGCCTCCCTCTCCAGAGCAAAAAACACAGCATCAATGGGACGTGACGGTGTCCCAGGTTGCGTCCTACATGAACTCCAAGAAGAGCTAAACCCTCACGTAAAGCTGCTGTTCAATCTCAGCCTTACCATGGGTTATGTACCCAAAGAATGGCGTACAGTGACAGTGGTCCCACTCCACAAAGGTGGTGCCTCTACGGACCCTGGAAACTATCACCCCATAAGCCTGACTAGCATGGTCTGCATAGCTATGGAAAGGCTCATCATGGAACTCATAAACAAAGACATTGGGGACCTACAGACTCTGGATCCTACCCAATTCGGCTTTGTTAGGGGCAGATCCTGCCTCTTGAACCTGATCGACTTCTTTGAAACAGTCACCAAGGCCATCGATGAAGGGAAGGTAGTCCACACAGCCTACCTGGACCTCTCAAAAGCCTTCAACACAATACCCCACTCGGGCATCATAGATAAGCTCTCCAGCTTAAATATAAACCCCTATGTCATAAGATGGGTAGCAAACTGGCTCAAGAACAGAATCCACATGGTCAGAATTGCTGGAGCCATGTCAGATTCAAAACCAGTTACAAGTGGTATCCCACAAGGCTCAGTCCTGTGACCTCTCTTGTTCAGTATATGTTTTTCTGAGGTTCAGGCTAACACGGGAGGACTGTGGCTGACCAAGTTCGCAGACGACTGCAAATTTGGCACCATAATTGACTCTCCAGCTGACACAAGTATCCTCAAAAAGGGTCTCACAGAGATGGATAACTGGTGCCAGAGCCATGGCCTGAAGCTAAACGCCAAAAAGTGTATAGTTATACCCTTTGGCAAAAACAAAATACCCACAAATTACCACATAGGTGGTAATCCATTAAGTACGGAAGAAGTAATTAGGGACCTGGAGACCCAAGTTGATAGTAATCTCTCCTTTGACAACCACATTGCCAAAGTGGTTAGAAAAACCTTCTATATAACCCACCTTATCCAGAAAGGATTCACATCTAGGTCAAGGGAGGTCATAGTGCCCCTTTATTCATCCCTCATAAGGCCCATAATAGAATACAATGCCCCATTTGGGATGTACCTTACCCGACACCTACAGCAACTAGAAAGACCCCAAAAGTACCTCATAAAGAGGATAAAGAGACTCAAACAGATGCCTTATGCTGCTCAGTTAAAGAAACTCCAGCTCTTCTCAGTAGCATAACGCCTACTTAGAGGCGATCTATGCCTGACATATAAAGCCATGTCAAACCAGGACTTAATGGACATGCTCCACCTCAGAAAATTCAAATCCCTTAGAGCTACGCACTCGAGGGACTTGAACCTCAGCACAGAAATAAATAGGACATGCTGGAGGGACATATTCATAACCCAGAGGCTCCCTTCGCTCTGGAATAGAATCCCAGTTCATGTTAGGCAGAGCCCCTCACTGTCTCTCTTCAAGAGGAATCTTGACGAGTGGATGGGAGATCATAGGTTTACCCCAGGTATTACTTCTGTGTCACTACTATACAGAGGCACAGTAAACAAACCTAAAAAAGGGCATAGTAAACTCAGTTCAATGGGTGGCAACAGACAAACACACTCTGGCTAGGCTTGTAAATGCCCTAGGGCAGATAGCCTAGTATGAACCTATGAACCTATGAGTGAACTGTGTTGTAACTACAGTCTACACCTCTTAACTGTTATAGCTGTGGTGTAAATCTTTGTTAACACTACCTGACAAATTCTAAACATACTCCCAGATGCCATGTTGATGTTATACACATACTTAACAGTCTATTATTGCACACACACTCTGGTCAAGGCTTGACAGGATACAGGTGTTAATATGACATATTTTGGAATAGCTGTCATACACTTTGGGTGAGATGCTACAATGACAGGTTTGTTTCCATATACATTTTCTTTTTATGTTCAGGTCTGACTATCCATTATATGTCAGTATAAGCTGCCTACATTTCTTGGATCATCCCACTTATTTGTTAGGGGAACAGGTTACTGGGCAGCAGATTTGGGCTCGTTATCTGGACATGCTGGACAGATCAGAACAGTTGAGGGGTATGACTATGCATACAGCGTACTACCTGAACATTCTGCCACAGTCTGTAGAGTTGATGGTTATGATTATGCTTACAGCGTGCTATCTGAACATTCTAGCAAAGTCTGTACAGTTGTGAGGTATGATTATGCATACAACTTACTACCACTCCCAGGATTCAAACTCCTGTTGTGTGTGGTAAAAATATTACAGTTAACATGACCGTACACTGTGCTATCAGGGAATTGGTGTAAAGCATTCCAGTGGTTTCTGTCTAAGTCTCCTTCAGGTGTTCTATATGACTGACCTCTTGGGACTTCCAACATTGTTATACTGAACTTCCTACACATTTTAACTGCATTCAGTAGTGTGGGTAAGACTGCTTAATACAACAGTACTATTTATAGAATGCAACACTACAACAACATATGAAAGCAGAATGTACACAAGCACTCCAGGGGTTATATTTTTAATCACTAGATATTACACCTTTTTTCCACGCAACCTATGTGACAGTCTTCCTGCCATATTGTCTGGTTTATTCAGTACATCACATACACAATACATTTTATACTGGTGCAACACTTTCTAGTACTGTTATATTTATTTGTTATGACAGTACATGCAAGAATATTACTAACCTGCTTCATGATGTAGCCTTTGTAGCCTAGCAGCATGGGCTTGTTGGTTCGCAGCCCGCTCATCTGCAGCTATCAGAGAAATACAGTGTTATTTAGCCATTACCTATCCATAGTATACACAAGCTAGGCAAGCATCATCTACGTAGTAGAATGACTACTTAGTGCTGGGGCATCAGCCATCTGCCTGGATTCTTGGATCCACTGGTCCAAGACATCACCCCTCTGCCACTTCAGTTCAGCATGGTGATGCCTGACCTGCTCACCAGTCCGAGAGATACCATTGGCACTGGTGATATCATGGGTGAGACTGTCCCGTGCCTCCGCTTTATACTGTGAGCCCTGGTACTGGCCCTGCAGTAGTCTCTCCTCATGGTGTTTTACCAGGAGCCATACCACAATTCTGGACTCCTGGGTGCCCCAGTGCTGTGCTCTAAATTGAGTGCGTTCCCCAACTCCAGCCATTCTGCCTACAGTAGGGAGCTGCAACTAGTTATGGGAATTATTGGCCGCCTATGGGGTTTAAATATGCCTGATTTCCCTCACTTTCCCATGATTGGATGGTTTTGAAAAGGCTAAGCTATGGGCACACCTGCTTACCTAATGTTGACATTGCTTTAAGGGGCATACCACTGGGCAGATTGAGTTAACCGGCCTACACATTGCATAAACCACGTAAGCTGACCTGTGAAATGCTTAGCATTGCTCAATATCTAATTAGCATTATATTTTCCTTTTGACATTGATTTTTTTTTATTTTTTACATGTTATATCTGTGTCTGGTATCTGTGATTCATGTGTACGTACACTGTATGGGGTCCTGAGGAATTCAACACTTTTACAATAACGCCTCACATCTGGCCTTACTGCAGTACTCCAGTTCATATATTTATGTTATGTAGCAGGTTATACATCACACTGTACATAGATTCATTTCACATGTTCAGTTTGATTTTCCCGTGGTGAGGATTTGTTTGTTGAAACCTCAATTTTATGTATTGCTGTGATGGCTTAGTTGTTAACTACTGTGACTGTAGTTTACAGGGTCTTGGGTTCAAGACTTGCCGAGACTGATTATTTTGTTGCTGGGCAAAACATGAGCCATTGGATACAGAGTGATTAAGGCACTTTAAAGCAGTTGAAAGCGTGTTGTGCACGTGTTTGCATGGAGCTAAGCACTGCTAACTTCCGGTTACAGTTTCTTATACTCAGTAAGCTTCCAGATTGCTTAATCTGTGTAGGCAGTGCTTACCCCCTCACAAGCACACTCAAACATGCTTACTAGTGCTTACATATGCTTACTACTGCTTAGTTGTGCTTAGGCCTGCTTACTAGTGCCTTATTCATTATGACACTGATAGTTCACATGTGAATTTTCTGCAGTACTCTAGTTCATAAATATGTGTTGTTTAGTGGGTTTTGCAACAAAATATTGGTTATAATGTGCTTTGCTATGTAAAATAGACTGTGCTGCAGTGGGACTCAAACCAGGAATGCCTGCTCGTTAGGCGAATGCTCTACCCACTACACTATTGTTGTGCTGCTTCATTTGCATATATCTCCCTTGTTATCCTCTTCAACCTTTTAAGCTGCTTTAACTGTAGCTAAGCGATGGGCACACCCGCGCACCTACGGTTAGCTTTAATCGGATTTTTAAAAAAAATAAAAGGGTTTCTTCATTTACTTTTAATGTACTGTTGCTGTTGCACACATGGGGAACTGTTGGTGGGGATCTACGGACACATATGAGCGATCTTGCTCATTTCTTCCCACTTTCTGCTGTTCTACATTGCAGGGGTGTGTTTATTCTGAGAGCTCTGCTTTCAGACACACCCCCTGCACTCGTACACGCTCCATGTAAGCCTAGGAGCTCAGGCAGTGTGCCTTCATTGATATGCATGGCACGCTGCTGTCCTGCTCCTAAATGGGCACTTCTGTGCAGGACTAAGCCAGTCCTGCATGGAAGATTGGTTAATCCGGGGGAATGAGTATAAAGTTACATCTGCCCATCATTTTGACTGTTCATCCACTAATTTGGTTTATGATGCGGTTTGTAATTCTTATCATTATTTCTATGTGGGAAAGACATGCAGGAAACTGTCAGATAGAATAAAAGAACATTGTAGGGCTATCAGAAGTTCCGACTCTTAAATGCACTAGTTAGACATTTGCTAACTTGTACTAATTTTGAAAAAAATCTATTTTTAGTATTAGAGCAAGTAGAACTGTTTTTTGGTGACTATGCTACTCTTCTGGAGGTTAGGGAACTCAAATGGCAACTTTTGCTGGGAGCGGATTCAGCTCCTGGTTTGAATGATAATATCAGTTTAAAATGTGCTTTGAAATGGCTTACCTGAGTTCACATGACAGACTCAATTTTCACTAGTTTACTGTATGCTGTATATTGTACATGATTTTCAGGTGACTTCATTACTATATAATGATATGTGCATATTTAAAGAAGGATAGGTTTATTTCATTGGCTGTTACTGTTTTACTGCTTTATTGCCATATGACATGTAGTATATATTTGCTGAATTTCTGTACCTTCTTATTTCTGAAGAATTTCTTGCATATTAAAAGAATGGAAGCATGCTCAATTACTGGTTCTGGTGTTGTTTTTTCATATAGCTATAGAAGTTTTTTTGCCACAATATATATATATATATATATATATATATATATATATATATATATATATACACACACACACACACATATATATATATATATATTTATGGGTACATATTACACCGTCGACAACTGACTAAATCGACAACCGGCCCTGTAGCACCAATTCAACAAACCGCACAGCATCGACACTTTAAATAACCGACGCTGACTCTACCGACAATGCGCTACACCGACATCGCGTATTACAGCTAACGGGTATTAACATGTGTGAGGTAGGGGATGTATTTCTAAACTTATGTCACTCAGTCTAACATTATAACTACATCCCCTACCTCACACATGTTAATACCCGTTAGCTGTAATACACGATGTCGGTGTAGCACGTTGTCGGTAGAGTCAGCGTCGGTTATTTAAAGTGTCGATGCTGTGTGTTGAATTGGTGCTACAGGGCCGGTTGTCGATTTAGTTGTCGACGGTGTAATATGTACCCATATATATATATATATATATATATATATATATATATATATATATATATATATATATATATATATATATATATATATATATATATATATATATCAGTGCCATTTAAGAATTGATGCCAATAAATTAAATTACTTTGTTGTTTCATTACTAGCATATTGTTGAAGTTGAGTTTTTAAGCAGTCATTTGTATATGCAATTGAAACATAGAAAATATTGAGTTTTTAATACAGTGGTTAGAACATGTGAACTTTTGGAAAGAGGAAATTATATTATTTAAACAGGGAATTTGTGAAGCGGGTGTAATTCCATTTATTCAAACTGACTGATAATGTCATTTGGTTTTAGATTTAACATTAGTGTGTCTATTTTGACCTGTAGTGTATTCAATTCTTTGTCCAATTCTATTCTTTTATTAATATATACCATCTTGTAACCCTTCCATTTAAGTAAGCCTTTAGTGAATCCCACAGGATAGTGTCAGATACTTCACCATTCATGTTTATTTCCAGGAAAATTTTGATCTCGTTAACATACCAATGCTTGAATCCTTTTATTTTAATAATGTACCCTGGTGATCTTCTGTGATATATTAAATTGTCAGCTTTTATATGCAGCGGTAGCATTGTTGCTTCACAGCAAGAGGTTCTCCCGTTTGATTCTCGGCTAGAGTGTGGGGAGTGCCTTCTGTGTGGAGTCTGCATGTCCTCCCCGCAGTTGGGTGTTCGTTCAAAAGACATGCGCAAATGGGTGTGCCTTCGCTGAAGGTTGAACGTCGAGCTGGCACCTCGGCGTTCGTGAAAATCTACTGCCGATCATTAGCGGACCGGAGTTCCGCTGTGGTGACACCTAACCGGGAAAAGCCGAAAGACAACAACAACATTAAATTGTCATTTTTTAAAATAATATTAAAAATTATAGTTTATGGTCTGATAATTTGGACATGAAGCTATTGAAACTTCTCTGATATGTGATAACAGATTCTTTGAGATAAAAACTTTATTAATATTTGTCTGTGTTTAATATCTACATGAATAATGGGTAAATTGAAGTGAGTTTGTTTTCCTTAGCTCATATATATCCTTTAAATTCATTAGATTTAGAAAGTCCATTAAGTGTGATGATATAATTCTCAGCTTTCTATCTGCAGTAAATCTACAGTGGAATATTTGATAAAAAACAATCAAAATCACCAGCCATTATGACTTCACCTTTCATGTAATAGGCATCTTTAGCTCCAACCCCTTGAATCCATTAAGAGTTCACCAATGTATATAGTTTTCAGTTGTACTCAATTATAACAATGCTTAACAAAGCAATTTAATCAACATAGGTATCTATTACTTTAGACATTACTGGTGAATTCTTCCATAAAATAAAAATGGCTCTTCTTTTAGCTCAAAAGCCAGAACATGCTAAAACCAAATAATTCTTTAATGAAAGTTTATTTACATCTTTATTGCGTAAATGTGTTTCATGTAGATATACTATTTGAGCTTTATGTAATTGCAAGTATATGAACAGACCCCCCCTCTTTACTAGATTATTCAATCTAGTGCTGCTGTTAGAATCAGATATAATATTAAAGATTATAGCATATAAGTTTTGCTGTTATTAAAATGAGACAGTAACAGAGAAACAAAATCCAAATTTTTTTTACTAGAAGTGTCATTCTGTAGTCTAGTATATAAACTATCCTTTTGTTATACTGCAAGTATAACAGAACTGTTTAATAACTGACAGTGGTTTAGAATGCAATTCACTGTCTTTTGCTTATTTTCTAACTTTTATTCATTGACGTCTTAGCATATAATTCAAAATATTATGATTATTTACTTTTAGAGAGGAAGATGCAACCTGGACAGTTCTTACAATTTTCAGAACTCCTGTAGAATCACGAAAGTGCTCTTGGCACTAATTAAACTGCTTCAAGCTGGCCCTTATGACAGGGGTTTGCAGATGAACAGTTTATGAGCCATAACTCACACAAAAATGTGTATGCATGAATCCAAGACACCTCCACACTGTACACCAATCCCTTAAACCCTTCCAAACCACTAAAAAAAAAAAAAATGTTCAAAAGTATGTTAACCATTGAAAAAAGCTGTTGTATTTAAAAAAAATAATATTTAATGCTTCAGTAAGCTCTGTTTGTATAAGATGTTTAATATATAGCAGACTGTCATTTTTTAAAGGAGACATAGCATATAAACTTGCATTAAAAGCGTGACGGTTATGTGTGATCTAGGTTTAGCTTGTAATATGTGAATGTTACTCTGAATATTTGATAACATTCCAAACATGTAATGTCACTCCCATACACATGTGCAGTACATCAAAACAGCAGCAGAATATCTAAAGCAAGTGGAAGAACACCGTGGAGCCATTATACAAAGACATTTTTTTTCCTTAAATAATCTCATTGTATAACAGCAATAACCAAGTCCTGGGTGTGGTATATTATAGCAATAACCCACGCATGGGTGTGGGTAATGCTGGATTTACCCACGGTTGGTGTGGTTTGGTCACGAGGGTGAAGCCCGATTGGCCAAACAAAGCCAGCCATGGGTAAATCCAGCATTACCCACACCCAGAAGGGGGTTATTGCTATTATACAATGACATTATTTAAGAAAAAAAAAATACATTTTCTTAAATAATGGCATTGTATAATGCCTCCTTGCTGCCCTTCCGCAGTTGCTGGTATTCTGCGGCAGTTCTAATGTACTGCACATGCATATGCCTACGCAGTACATCAGAGCTGTGGGCAAAAGCAATGGAGAAAGCAAGATCTCCGTTGCTTTTTACAAACTGTTTCGCTATGTTAAATGGGTTTAACATAGCGAGACAGCTTTAAAAAAAGCAACAGAGCCGTTGATTTTTTTAAAGCTGTCTTGCTATGTTAAACCCATTTAACATAGCAAAACAGTTTGTAAAAAGCAACAGAGAAAGCAAGATCTCTGTGGCTTTTTACAAACTGTCTCGCTATGTTAAACGAGTTTAACATAGCGAGACAGTGTGAAGCAATGGAGATCTTGCATTCTCCGTTGCTGTAAAAAAAAAAAAAAAAAGAGTTATAGTAATGGAAAAAGTCCGGGCGACTGGACCTTTTTCCATTACTATAACTCTCATTTACAACATGCATGCTGACCAATCAGCGTGCATGTTTTTTGAATATTAATGGGTAGTCGTTGTATAATAAAGATTTATCCATGCTTACCTTTTGTTTAATCACTTGGGCTTTGCCCTCATGGTTAAACCACACCAAATGTGAGTAAATCTTCAATATTCCACACACAGTCATTGGTTATTGCTATATTCTTTGACATCTTAGCATATGATTCAAAATATTGTGATTATTTACTTTTAGACAGGAAAAAGTAACCTGGACAGTTCTTAGAATTTTGGAACTCCCACACCAGCACAAAAGTGCTGATGATTCTAGGCTATTTCAAACTGGTTTTCATGATAAGGGCTTGAAAATGAACAATCCATCCGTTATACTTAAAACAAAACCCCCTGCATGCAAATGCAAGCCACCTCTATAACATACCTCAATCCCCCAAACCCCTCCAAACCACACAAAAAGAAATCCAACAAAAAACATCTCAAAGTATCCCAATAATTAAAAAAGCCATTGCACTCTAAGAAATAACATTTAATGATTCAGCAAGCACTATTTGTATGAGATGTTTAATATAAAGCAAACTGTCATTTTTAAAGGAGACGTAGCATATACATTAAAAGATTGACAGTTATGAGTGATCCATGTTTAACCTGTAAAACTGTGAATCTTACTCTAATTATTTAATATTCCAATAATAACTTTTTGACTTTAAATAAAATTAATAGTTTAACCTTTTAAACTCTAAATGAAAATAAGTGGCTTTAATTTCAAGTATAGCTAAATTAATCAAACTCTAACATTTTAAAAGGGAACTAGTAGACATTTGAAGTATGGAAAGAAAGAAATAAATTATTTATCTTGTAAAAAGTAATATTCAGCACATATTCATAAGTATTCAAGCAATTTTTTAAATTAATAATTCCTAACCATGAAACACATTAATTTTCATTTGTCCTTCAGTTTTTACTGTTTTGCCTTTTATTAACCAATCATCTTTTGTTGCATTTCTCTTCAAAGAAGTTTATAGATTCGAGTCCAGTTCTTACGTTTTTTCTATGATTTTTATTTTTCTGTTTAAAGTTCATTGCATCTTCCAAGCTTTTAAAAATGTTCTTATCTTCTGGAAGGTGAATCCTTATTTTTGCTGGAAACAAGATCTGAGCTTTAATATTGTTTTTCTTTAAGCCTTTAACAAGTGGCACACATGCTTTTCTGTTTGACATCTCTAGTGTAGTATCTTGACTTAAAAAACAAAATCTTACAATCACTGACCTTGGTGAAGGTGTTTTTCTTTTTAAAGATGAGTTAGAAAGTGATCTATGTGCCCATTCAGTGAACTCCCGGAATATTGAATTTTGCTGCCGGGAAACTAACCACTTGGCCACCAATAATCAAAATACAAACCTAAGCAAATTAAACCCAACAAAGTGGGGGGCTTTGCCCCCCCCCCACATCTGCCTTGTGGGGGCTGCACCCCCACATCCCCAAACTAAATATACCAATTCCAAGATTGCCCTACAGTTGAGAAAAGGGCAAAGTTCATCATGCTGGCCAACTGGTTATTTTCCTGGCAGCAAAATATGATGTTCCAGGAGATCGCCGAATTAAGTTTTTGGCAACATGGTTTCAATCTTCTGTGATTCGACCAAGTGGTAATTTGATTATTTAAAGTAGATCCATATACACACACACACACACACACACACACACACACACACACACACACACACACACACACACACACACACACACACACATGCACGCACACACACACACACACACACACACACACACATATATATATATGCTTTTGCAACGACCTAAGGTGAAAGCAAACAGGAAACATCTGGGGATGAATAAATGTGGTGGTTGTCCCTATTGTAAATATATCTCAGTAGGTACCATTATTGAGATGGCTGGGAGAGAATATGATGTGAATGGCTCATATAATTGTAATTCCAAAGGAGTGGTCTATGTGGCTTTATGCAGGAAATGTCCTGCGTTTTATATAGGAAAGACCGAAAGGCCACTCAAGAAAAGGATGTACGAGCATTTACATGCTATGAAAAATGGGGACTTAAATAATGCGCTGGAACTTGTCAGAACCCTGATCATGATTTTGTCTTTACAGTTGTACATCAGGCACAACCACATTTCAGGGGGGGTCCTTGGCAGCTCCAATTGGAAGAACAGGAAGTGTTTTGGCAGCTTCGAACAGCTGCGTATACTGCTCCTGGACTCAATGAAGTTGTGACTATTAAATGCATTTTAAAATTAAAAGCACTTAAGAGATAGGAAGATATTATTAGAAAATTTTCTGGTGTAAAAAATTAGCTGGACTAAATAGTATTATTTTGATTAATTCAATTTAAGGAACCCTGTTAAGAAATATTCCCCCTTTTTAGAATATATTCCCTATGGTGGGATATGAAATTACAGGTGTTTGAACTAAATTGATAAACACACATATATATATATATATATATATATATATATATATAGAAATATAGAAATATAGAAATAGAAAATGTTTCATATTTTTACATTTATAGTTGTATATTTATTGCTTATATTTAAGTGGTAATGAATATTTAGTATGAATTTAAGAATGCTTTTTAAAAAAAATTTTTGTATGAGTCGAATATGACTTGATGTGCCCTTTGTATTCGCTTGCTGCTATTATGAATTATGTTTTAAAGTAATATAAGTTGATGAAATTATGGTTATAAGTTTGTATATTTGCATACATTTTATGGTGAGTGTTTGTTCTGTGGTCTATATATAATTGATAGGTACACATATAAGTATCATTTTAAGAATGTTTATTTTTAAAACATTCTAATTATTCAATTAATGATTTAATTGATGTTTTAATTGTATATAAAGTGTCGAATGGGCATTTGCCCTTGTTTTTCTGTCTGAAGAAGGTGGGGGATCTCCCTACCGAAAGCGCTTACGAAAATAAAGGGTCTGTGCCCTGCCTTTACTATAGAAGTCCGTTATTCCACTTGTTTTGTTGATTCCAGTGCATATATATATATATATATATATATATATATATATATATATTTTTTTTTTTTTTTCTCCATTTAATTATTTTTACAGGATATGTCTGAAAATGGGTCCATCTGGATTCATGAATTGTCAGGAATGTGGACATAAATTGCCACTTTCTGATGCACATGCCTTATGTGTGTACTGTCTGGGCCCGCCATATCTACAAATTGACTGTAAGATCTGTAAGCCTTTTAATCCATGTGCTATAGCAGATAGAAAGAACAAACTTAGTTTGAAAGGGTTATTACACTCTTCTTTTTCAGACACTCTATCTGGGGCTCAAACCACCAAACAAAAATGCAAGGAGCTATCAACTAAGTCTTCTGGTCCTTCCAGATCCTCAACTCCCTCGTCCGATCTGACCATGGAACCACTAAGGAAGAATTGCAAGAAAATGGATCTGCAGACAGCTCCTACCCAGCTGGAGTCAGGTAGTGAAATGGCTTCCTCGGATCCCAGTCTGTCAGATCTGAAGCTGTTACAAAGAACATCCTATTCTCTGTCTATAGATTCGGTATCATCTTGAGTACCTTCCCATTTCATAAAGTCCCGCCGGCACTCTAGGTCACTATCATTGACATCATCTCGTTCTTCCACAAGTCTGACTGTGGCTAATGTGGACAGAATGATGAGGAAGTTTCTCTTGGCACAGATACAAATGGGAGTCCTTTCAGCTCCTACCCTTTTGGGTCAGGAAACCCCTGTTGCCGATATTTATTTATTTATTTTATTTTACATTTGTTGACCGGGATAGTCCGACTGGATGCATGTCTATGAAGTGGAGGCCCGGGGAGAAAAGCTCCACACAGAAGTGTGATATATACAAAACAACAGACAGTTATACAATATATAAGACACACTGTTTATACAATTTTTAAATCAGAAATGAGCACTATACAAGTGTGGGACACAAGATAGAAGATAGAAATATGAAATTCTACATTAGCACATTTAGTGTGCATAATACAATTGTGGTATAGTTCTTGAGTCGTAGAGATAGTGCTAGTTAGGATTAGAGCATGGGCATAGCCAGTGTGATTTAAAGTATTTTTTAATACTTTCTTTGAATAGTATAAATGAGGATTCTAGAGTAAGGTCAGCGGGGAGTTGATTCCAGGTTTTGCCAACCAAGTTGGCAAACAAGGCATCACCAGCTGAGTTGTTGGATTTGAATGTACAGACCATTAGTCTATTAGCCGAGTGAAGTTGCCTGAGGTTACTATATGGGCTGACGATATTTTTGAGTGCTGGTGTATTATCAGGTGGTAGAGTGCTTTATGAGTTACTATGAGCTGGTTAAACTGTAGTAGGGAAGGTAGTTCAAGCCACCCTAAAAGATTTATATTGCGACAGTGGTGTATCCTATAGGCTGAACCAGTGGCAAATCTAATGATGTAGTTGTAACAGCAGGATAGCTTGTTAATTTCTGTTTTGTGCAAGTTTGTGGGTATAGGGAAGCCATGAAGGAAGGTGGATAGGAGATGAGAATGGGCAATAGCAATTCTTGCAAGAGGAATGAGGAAAGGTTTGAGCTTGTAAAGGGATGCAAGTTTTTTGTTTATGTTTTTGATGGTTTGATTGACATGTGCATCAAATATTAGGTTATTGCCTTCTATAACTCCCAAGAGTTTGGTTTGGGCTTCAGGGCAGATATTGGTCCCATTATTAGATATTATGGTAATTATAGGTTCATAGGTTTATACTAGGCTATCTGCCCCAAGGCATTTATAAGCCTAGCCCAAATTTTTGTGGCTTACGCCACCCCTTATATGAAAAAATACTGTACCCATTAGTTTGTTGTGCCTCTGTCCAGCAGTGACACAGAGATGATTCCCGGGGTAAACCTACGATCTCCCATCCACAGGTCAAGATTTCTCTTGAACAGAGCCAGCGAGGTGCTCTGCCTCACATGGACCGGGACTCTATTCCACAGCATAGGGAGTCTCTGAGTGATAAATCTATCCCTCCAGCACGTCCTATTTATATCCGTGCTAAGGTTTAAGTTGCTTGCTCTAGTGGTTTTGGTGGATTTGGATTTTTTGAGGTGGAGCATGTCCATTAATTCCAGGTTGGACATGGCCTTGTATGTCAGGCACATGTCACCTCTGAGCAGACGGTATGCGACTGAATAGAGCTGAAGTTTCTTCAATCTGGCAGCATATGACAGATTTTGGAGTCCCTTTATCCTTTTGGTGAGAAACTTTTGGGGTCTCTCCAATTGCTGCAGATGTCGGGCGAGATACATCCCGAATGGGGCATTGTACTCGATCATTGGTCTGATAAGTGAAGAGTACAGGGGAACAATGACCTCACTAGATCTGGATGTGAATCCCTTTATGATCAGGTGGGCAATGTAGAAGGTCTTTCTAACCACTTTAGCAACCTGAGTGTCAAAAGAAAAGCCACTGTCAACCTGGGTCCCCAGGTCCCTGATAACCTCTTCTGTGCTTAGTGGATTGCCACCTATATGGTAGCTTGGGGTTACCTTGTTTTTCCCCAAGGGTATGACTATACATTTTTTGGCGTTTAACTTCAGGCCATGGCTCTGGCACCAGCTATCTGTTTCCGTGAGTCCCTTCTGAAGGATATCCGTGTCCGATGCACTTTCCACTATGGCCCAGTTTGCAGTCGTCTGCAAACTTTGTCAGCCAAAGTCCTCCCATGTTGGCCTGTACGTCTGAGAAGTAGATGCCGAACAATAGGGGGCCAAGGACCGAGCCCTGTGGGACACCACTTGTGACCGGCTTGGAGTCTGACATAGCGCCAGCAACTCTAACCCTGTGGGTTCTGTCCTTAAGCCAGTTTGCAACCCATCTTGTGACATATGGGTTTACATTTAAGCTGGTAAGTTTTTCTACAATACCCGAGTGGGGTATTGTGTCGAAAGCCTTTGCAAGGTCAAGGTAGGCTGTATGGACTGCCTTTCCCTCATCAATGGCCTTGGTGACTGTTTCGAAGAAGTCAACCAAGTTCAAAAGGCATGATCTTCCCTTGACGAAGCCAAACTGGGTCGGGTCCAATGTCTGCAAGTCCCCTATATCTTTGTTTATGAGCTCCATTATGATCCTCTCCATAGCTTTGCAGTCTAGACTTGTTAAGCTTATGGGCGGTAATTACCAGGGTCCGTAGAGGCACCGCCTTTGTGGAGTGGGACCACAGTTGCCGTACGCCACTCCTTGGGCACGTATCCTGTGGTAAGGCTGAGATTAAACAGCTGCCTTATGTGCGGGTTTAATTCCTCATTTAGCTCGTGTAGCACACAGCCGGGGACACCATCCGGTCCCATTGATGCTGTGTTTTTAGCTTTAGAGAGAGCAGCTTTCACCTGCGCATTTGAGATGTCTGGGAGGCTACACTCCGCTGGGATAGTTATCTCTCCTTTAGGGGGGGAGAGGGGGGTGAAGTTTGCACTGAACCTGCCAGTATGTTGGCAATGTCTGTGGGTTCAGTGATTTTTGTATCATTTTGGACTAATTCTCAGCATATCTGGGAGTTTCCACCCAGGTTCCTAACATAGCTGAAAAAGGCCTCATGGTTGTCCTTTGAATCCATGGCAATTTTTCTCTCAAAATTGGCCTTAGTTGATTTTATGAGTGCTCGTATTTTTTTACTAATAATGATCAGGGGTGACTTCCCTTTTATGGAATTGTTGGAGGGTTAGACCTGTGAGTGGGAGTGAAAAGGGGCAGCTTGGTTTTTTTTAGGGTTTAATATCAGATATCAGACGGTGATTAATGAGCCAATTTTCAACAGTGTTGAATGTACTCTGGTTAAAGTTAGTAGATCTGCTTGTGAGGTGGCTGAGCAGATCAACGTAGAGTTTATGGATATTGAATACATGTTGTTTATGTATAACAGTGTAGAGGTCATTAATAAAGATGGAGAACAGAAGGGGTCCTAGTATAGAGCCCTGTGGGACTCCTAAGGTGATGGGTAGGCTGGATGATAGCTTATCCTTCTATAGGACTGCCTGTTGATGTCCAGATAGGTAGGATTGAAACCACTGGAGAGAGTGGTAATCTTAGGAGAAGACTTTCAGGGTATGGATGAGTAGCTGATGGTTAACCATATCAAAAGCCTTGGGGATAGATCAAGAAAGAGTGCAGAGGAGAGTTGGTTGTTATTACAATTGTGGTTAATGATATTAAACAAATGGAGAAGAGCTGAGGTGTTACTGTGGTATGGCCTAAAGCCGTGCTGAGAGTCAGCCAGCAGCTTACCTTGAATGAGGTGGTGCATAAGTTGTTTATGGACACATTTTTCCATAATTTTAGCTAGTGCAGATAGAATGGCTATGGGTCTGAAGTTTGATAGTTCTATGGAGCAGCTTCCTTTATGTAAAGGTATAACATGGGATGTTATCCAAATTGAGGGGATGGAAGCTTCGGATAGGGTTCTATTGATCAAGATTGAGATAGGGTAGTCTATGACGTCAGCAGCTTTTTGCAAGTACTCTGCAGAGAGGAGGTCAGCAGCTAGAGTGGTAGGCTTTAATTTCTTGATAAGACTTCGGATTAGTGTGGTAGGAACAGGTTGAAAGCTAAAGGAGGGTGGGGTATTGGGTGTATCATTATCTAAGCTAGAGCAGATAGGAGTGAGTTGGCTGGCCAGCAATTGGATAGTTTCTGTGAAGAAGCTAATGAAGGTATTTGCAGTGTCTACTGGCGATTTGTGAATAGAAGCTAAAGGGGTGGGTGTAGAAGTATGTCTGGGTAAAGGAGCTTGTTTATACCAGCCCAGAATTATTGGGGTTTGTTGTGTTTTTTCTGTTGCAGATGGTAAAATAAGTTTTTTCCTTGTCAAAGATAGTAGATTTGTTTGTATTGTTCCTTAATTGTCTATATCTAAGTTGGTTTTGAGGGTCTTTTGTGACATGCCAAGTGGCCCATGCTTTATTCTTAAGTATGATTTTAGATTTTGTGTCTTTTGAAAGTCAAGGTGCTGTTTTTGTTTTGGTTCTGATGGAGTGGGTAGGGGCATGACAGTTGAGTATGGTAAGTAATTTAATACTGAAGTATTCCACTTCATCATCCAGTGGAAGTTGTTTTAGGAGAGACCAGTTGCATGCCCTGAGCTCATTTTGGAAGTTGGTAAGGTTAAAGTTTTTATTGGTTCTTATTGTTTTGTATGTGGGTAATTGGGGGTTATCAGCTTCAAGCTTAATTATATAGGTGAGGCAGTGGTCACTTAGGTCATCGGGCAGAGTCACTGACTTGTCCATCTGATGGCCATTGATAAGTATCCAATCTAGCGTACTTTTTTGTTATCAAATTTACTGAGCCTGGTGAGTGCGGAAGTGACCTGTGAAAACCCATATAGATTAATGTGGTTAGTAGGAGATTCAGAGGAGCAGGAGTGCCGATCAATGTTAAAATTTCCAAGAACAATTATTTCTTGGGTGTAGTTATTAGATAATCATTGCAGGATGCCTTCTAGTGTGCCAACATTTTTACCTGGGGGAATGTAGACACAGACAATGTATCTACATTTCTTTTTGTTAATTTGAAGTTTGTAATGAGAGTTTCAGCGTTATTAACTTGGGGTGGTTGTTGCGTATTTGCAGTAACTGCTAGGTTGGATTTGTAGAGTACAGCAACGCCACCACCTTTCTAATTGGCTCTGTTTAATCTAGGTATTTCATACCCTGGGGGTATTACCTCATTATCTTTAGTTGCAGGTTTTAGCCAGGTTTCAGTAAGACATAATATGTCTGGGGAATGAACTGCTAAGAGGGTGTGCAGGTTGTGAACTTTATTATTTAAGCTTCTAATGTTTAGATGGCAGGCTAGGATTGAGTTGGGGGGCCTATTTGACAGAGTAATATTGGTAGGGTTATTAGTGTGGGAGCTAGGCATGGCAGTTGAGGCTGGGCTAAGGTTTGGGCAAATGTCTCCATGCTTTGTGAGGTTGTAGCGTAAGTTAACTAAGAGTTTAAGTATTTTATATAGGAGTTTTTGGTAATGTTTGGTTTTTGGGGTGGCGCAATAGGAGCTAATGGATTGGTGGTATTTAGGGGCAGTGGGTTGGGTGAAAGGGGAGTTGAGAAGTGATTATTTTTGTTTAATGCTGGTAGGAAGGAGATATGGAATTTAGGGTTGTGAAATCCTATGTAGAACCGATAATCATAGATGGTGAGGATATGTGGAAGGAGTAGCAGGGGTAATAAGGAAGAATAAGGATTATTTTGGGTGCTGGCATTGTGACTGGTTGTAGTATTATTTTGATGTTGTCTTTAGAGACAACTGTTGGATGACTTGGTGATTGGCTCTGTGTGGCAGGCAGAGCTGTTAGAGTGCAGTTTTTGATGTTAGGTTAATTAAGGAGGGGAGTGGTTTAATAAGTATACATTTAGGAGTTTCTCAAAAAGCAGCAAAATCAATGCCAATAACTGTCGAGAAACAGTATAAAATAAAAAGCAGTATCTGTTGGTTGACCGACACACTTTATTGGAAAAAACACACAGCTTCAGTTAGCACTTTCGTCTCCTTCACCTCTTAGAGACCTCTTCAGACTAAAATTCATCACTAATTACATTCATTAAATACCCTAATTGCTTACAACTTAAAAGCACTATCCAATCTGGATTAAAAGAGCCATTTCACATGATATAGTAAATCTAAAACTCATAACGATAAAAATAGTGTAAAATCAGTGTCTTAACCATTTTCTTTTCAAGTACATAACAAATTCCTCTGTTGTTAAGCCGAGGGTAAAAAAAATGAATTTAGCTTCACTTGCCAGCAGTATTCCAGCCATCCTAACTCTTCTTCTACATTAATGGTGTTATTAAAGCTTTTCAGTGCTTCCAGCACTAGACATTTAAAATTTACTTTGCATTTATTTTCTTTGTAATGTTTACACATGGCATTTTTATCATCACCATTGGCAATAGCATACTTATGCTCATAGATTCTTCTATTGAGCTCCCTGGTCATTCTCCCTACATAAAATGCCTGACAGTCCATGCACATTAATAAATAGATAACATTTTTGCTTTTGCATGAAAATGTCCCTGGTATTCTAACTAAATAATTGCCTACTTCAATTTCATTGGAATCTGTATACAAATAATTGCACATATTACAATTAAACATTTAGACATTCCTTTTCTACTTTCAACTGGTATATTTCTGTTCAATTTCTTCTGAAAAAAATCTTTGTAATTTTTTGCTCTTTTTTGAACAAATCTAGGACCTGTACCGATTTTCTTTATTATTTCATTATTAGCCGTGACAATTCCCCAGTTTCTACTAATAATGCTTTTTATAGCTTTGGAATCAAGACTATTTTGTACTGCCAAAGCAGTCCTATGAATAATTTATTTTCTATGTATGTTGTCACCATTAACAGTCCCTCTTTCCTCTATGACCTTATCTAACATACTGTCCATTTCTTTTTTTGGATACCCTCTGTACTCCATTCTTTTACAGAAATTATTTGCTTCTTCTAAAAATTCACTATCATTCTTGATCAAAGTATTTATTCTTTTTAACTGACCTTTAGTTTCGTTTTCTTAGGGTGAAGGCTTGAGTAGTGTAAATACATATTATTTTGAAACTCTTTTTTATATATTTTAGATTTTAATTTATTGTTTTCTTTATAAATGGTGAGGTCCAAAAAATTTATTCTATTCTTATCATAATTATGAGTAAATTTCAGATAACTACACATATTATTTATATATTTCAAAAACTCTTCTAATATTTCAATAGAACCTCTCCATATTAAAAAAAAAATCATCAATAAATTGATACATCTTAACTATGTACTTATTGAATTCACTATTAGCTATATTAGCCGTCTCCCACCCTTGCATAAACATATTGACATAACTGGAAGCTAAGGCTGCTCCCATAGCCACCCCATTTATTTGAACATAGATTTGTTCATACAACTCCAAATAGTTATAACTTAACACCAGGTCAGTCATTTCTATCAATAGACTAATCATATCCACTGAAAACATTTTAGATCTTAGGAGTTTGATTCTTACTGTTTCCATACAGTGTTAAGGATCATAGTATAGAGGGAGTTTATATCCAAAGTGACTAACAGATCGATTTCATTTACTTCTATTCTCTCTATTTTATTTAAAAAATCAAAGCTAGCTTTTATATATGTACTATTTTTTGGTACAAACTTTTGAATGTGCTTATCTACAAAAACTGATAAGCCTTCTGTTTTGCTTTTTGCACTTGCAGCAATAGGCTTTAGTGGGGGGTCCTCCAGGTTTTTATGGATCTTAGGAATGCCTGAGATGCTACTTATTTTTAGGTTGCTATTAGTCAAATTTCTTCTATTTTTTTCATCAATTCTACCTGTATAGAACTATTCTTCTATACAGGAATCTAGAAGGGCATAGTCCTTTTTTACTTCTTTAAATGTAACTTTTTTATAGAATTTTTTATCTTTTAACATTTCTCCCATTTTTCTCTCATACACTTCCCTATCCAGTAC
Source organism: Protopterus annectens (assembly GCF_019279795.1). Taxonomy (NCBI): domain Eukaryota; kingdom Metazoa; phylum Chordata; order Ceratodontiformes; family Protopteridae; genus Protopterus; species Protopterus annectens. The sequence goes on from NC_056741.1 coordinate 1,852,078,016, forward strand.
AACCAGGGACCCCCCCCCCAATTTAGTTAGCGACTGTTTGTTGAGCTAGATTTAGTGTAGTTGTAAGAATTTATGGGAGCGCAAGGGGTTATTGCCAGTGCTATGGACCCAGTTCAGCATTTACAGTGTTACACCACAGATCTTGTCTCTTTCTCTGTTCCGACCTGTCTTTTCAGACACCTTGTATCTGAGTCTTCTGGGACAGTCTAGATCAGAACTGAATATCATAGTATCTTTAGCTCCAAAGCTTTCTCTGAGTGCACCGGCTCTGTTGGTTTCGGATCTGGACTATTGTCAGTGCCGAAGTGTCTCTATTAGATCCAAGGAATTCGAGTCAACTCTGAATTTGTTGGAGCCATCTCTACCCCTTGGAGCTTTGACACTGGCTGGTTTGCTCCAAGCTCTGCCTCTGGTGGATTGCCTTCGGGGAAGGGAGAGTCGATGGGTTGGAAGCTTGTTTTCTCAACTCCATTGACTTCCTCCTTCTTGGAGCATTCTGCCTTTGAGGTGGTGGAGAGAATGTTCTCTGCTTCTGCAGGACAGACAGTTCCTCTCCCATCAGATCTCCTGTCTGAATCCTGTATGTGTCTGTGCCTTGAGCCCCATCATTCCACTCCACAGGGACAGCCAGCCCAAAGTCTCAAGGCTGCCTAGCAGGGTATTACTATTTCTTCCAATACTTCTCTGGAAACTCCACCAAAGAAGTCCCTAGTAAGAGGAAGCACAAGAAGAGGCACATGAGTCCGTCACTGAGGATTCAGATTTCAATGATGGGGAAGAGTCCCCAAGCTCTCCACCTGAAGACGTTTCATTTAGAAACATCCTAGAAATCCTTAAGCAGAGGGGTAGTTGATCCATAGATAACCTTTTCAAAGTAAAATCTGTATTCCTGGGGGCCTTTGGGTTTGACCCATCTACCTCCTGGGTGACTCTGTCCACTGATGAGTTCATTGATTTGATATCTAAGTGGGCATGGATGGAACCTGACACAGATGAGCCAATCCCCAAAAGACCATACTGAATTTTGGCACCACCTGCAGGAAAGGAATTTTGGAGCAAGGGAGTTCCCATAGATGCCATGGTCATGGCGGTGGCCACAACAAAATAACTCGTGGAGCAGAGTTCTTCTGTTCATCCCCCTAACAGGGAGTCTAGGGTGTTGGACAGATTTTAGAAGCATGTGTATGCCTCAGCGACATTTGCACTCAGATCACGGTATTATTTGGTAGACTTTACAAGATTACAGAGGGATATGACTAAAGAACTTTCAAACCCTCTCTCAGGGACCAGTACTCCTGAGGCTCAGTCTTTTGTGGCCTCCCAGTTGCTACCCTTCAATCGATTACCAAGTCATCCAAGAGGCCTATCTCACATGTGACTGTAGGTGGTTTACCTTTAGTTGTGCGTATTGCACACAGGCGAACAGCAACTGGGCAAAGGGCAGTTTGCAAGATTTGCAAACACCGAAGAGAAAAAGGTTCAAATGTGCAATGAGCGAATGCACATTGACATTCACTCATTGCACATTCGACATTGTGGGGCGGGTTGCACTATAGTGGGGATCGGGAAATGGTCCCTTTCCCCACTGTAGTGCGATCTCGGAGTTAGAATATTTAAGTAGGGGGGGTGGGGGAGCACAGGGGGGCTTGCCCCCCTGCTTTACACTACTTTTATTTTCATTCGATATTAATGTTTGAAAAACAGCGAATCTGCTTTTCGATTTGCTGTTTTTCGAACATTAACGACTGTCGCCGTTTTCACTTTTGTGGTTTTGATTCGCTCATATGAGCATTCGAACCACTGTGATTTGGCTTTATAAAGGTAAACCCTGTAGGTACCTCAAGTGTGGTGGGTTCAGGCATTTCTATTAGGAGGCATGCCTGGATGTGCTTATGTGACTTTGCAGAACCCTTCAAGTCTTCCTTTCTAAGTGCTTCTTTTGACAGAAGCTCTTTATTCAGCCCTAAAGTTAAGGAAACACTCTCCATGTGTGTGCAAGATGGAAAGACCATCTCTGCAGTGTGTGTGTATGTTTTTCACCACCTCAAAGGATCATTTCCATGAATCAAAGAGGAGGTTGGAAAATGTGGTTCAGGAATCCCAAGAGTCCTTTCCAAGATCCACATGGAGATAGTTCCCCCACGGTCAGAGGGAGTTACCTCCAATGGAAGACACTGCCCATGTGGCAGAGGAGGCCCACAGAACCACGGGTCCAGAGATTTCTTCTCTGACAGATTCTACCAGAAAGGAGGGGCTGATTGTCTGCCTCTGAAGGCAATCTGAGGTAATTTATCCCACCACCAGAGACCCCAACTAGACATTAGAAAAGATACTTGAGTGTAGAGGATTATTTCCAGTGGTTATATAATTCCTTTTTTCCAACCAACTCCACATGTATGCAAAATTCCCAATGTTCCACTCAATCAGAGGAAAGCAGCAGCACTAGAAATACAAAAACTGCTAGAAAAAAAAAAAGAGTCATCCAAGAGGTCCCACCAGACTAGATAGAATCAGGAACTTACTTAAGATTTTTTTTAGTGCCAAAGAAAACAGGGGACTGGAGATGGACTTTAGATCGCAGCAGTCTGAACAAATCAGTTCAGCACACCAAGTTCCAGATGGTCACAGTTCAGTCCATTCTACCCTTTATGTGCAAAGAGGACTGGATGTGCTCAGTAGACCTTCAGGATGTATACTTTCTCATAAAAATGAACAGACAATCCAGAAGGTATTTATGCTTCCAGCTGGGAGCAAGTCATTACCAGTTCAAAGCACTACCTTTTGGCCTCACTACAGCCCACAGGGTGCTCACCAAATGCATGGTAGTAGTAGCATCTCACTTGAGACTACAAAGATTCCAAGTGTTTCTGTACTTGGATGACTGGCTGATTATAGCCTCAACCAGACATCTACTGATAAGAGTTAGAGACCAGGTACTCCAAACTTGCTCCATTTTAGGAATCACCATAAATTACAAGAAATGTCAGCTAGAACCAACTCAGACATTGGAGTTCATAGAAGTGGTTTTCAACACAGTGTCAGTGACAGCTTCAATTTCCTGTCTTAAGAGTACAGACTATCAGATTCCAGATCAGAAAGATTGTTTCGCAATCTCAGCCCACTTGATCCTACAAGCCTTGGGATCGATGTCTATGGCTATAGTTTTAATTCCCTTAGCAAGATTTCACATGAGAATTCTTCAATGGATGTTAGCTGCAAAATGGTCTATTCTTTATCAGCACATGTCTGCCTAGATAAGGATTACCCAAGCATGCAAACGATACCTTTGGTGGTGGATTTGATCAGATCAGGTTCAGCAAGTCCACCCCTTCATTTTCCATCAGCCCAAGGCCTTAATGACTATGGAGACTACCCAGATTGGGTGGGTGGGAGGGAACTTCCTGGGAAAACAGTCCAAGGCACTTGGTCCCCTGAAAAGGTCAATATGCATATCAATGTCCTAGAGATGAGAGCAGTGCTGTTAGCACTGCAGGACTTCCAAGACTTTCTCCCCTTCAGGACAATTACAGTTCAGACCAACAATATGTCAGTGGCTTGGTACATCAACAAACAAGGAGAAACCAGGTCTTTTGTGTCAAGAAGCTGTAAAAGTGTGGCAGTAGGTGATCTCATCCAACTGATTTCTGATAGAAATGTACATTCCAGGGAAGTCTAACATCATAGCAGACAAATTGAGCAGGTCCATTCTACTACCTTACCAGTGGTTTCTCAACATGAAGGTGGCAAAAATGATTTTTCGCCAATGGGTTCAGCCTTGCTGTGACCTCTTTGAATCTCCCCTAACCAACAAGTGCAGCAGCTTCTTTGCCCTAATCCCCCCCACTGTGGAAATCATGAGAAACACTCTAATACAAGATTGGCCCCCTGATCTCCTTTATGTGTATCCCCCAACTCCCTTAATCTCCAAATTTCTGTAGAAAGCCTTCCAGTTGAAGAGCAAAGTCATACTCATTGCACCTTACTGGCCTTGACAGATTTGATTCCCCTTTTTTTGGCCTCATCTAATCTACCAACCTCGGATTCTGTATCTGATTCCAGATCTCCTGTCTCACCCGATGGACATGCTTCATCCAGATATCTCAGACCTAAAGCTGACAGCGTGGTTACTCCACTTCCATTGGTAGCCAAATAACATATGCTGTCTTCACTGGTCCATCATAGGTTCAATAGTTCATAGGTAGGTACAAGGCTATCGGCCCTAGGGCCTATACAAGCCTAGCCAAAAAGGTACCCTGGCTTTCGCCACCCAAGAAAATTATTTTCCTGTGCTCCTGTCGAGCAGAGACACAGAGGTGATCCCCGGGGTGAATTTCCTAATTCCCATCCAATCATCAAAATTTTTCTTGAAGAGTGCTAATGAGGAGCTTTGTTTGATATACATAGGTAATTTGTTCCAGCGTATGGGAAGTCTCTGGGACAGGAATCTATTCCTCCAGCAGGTTGTATTTATTGTGATGACAAGGTTTAGGTCCCTAGAGCACGTAGTTCAGAGGGATTGGTATTTCCTTAAGTAGAGCATGTCCAACAGCTCTGGGTTTGACATAGCTTTGTATGTTAGGCAGAGATCGCCTTTGAGTAGGCGATATGCGACTGAGTACAGCTGGAGTTTTTTGAGACTTTCTGTGTAGGGCATCTGTTTGAGGCCAGTAATCCTCTTTGTGAGGTATTTCTGTTTCTTTTCCAGTTGTTGTAGATGTCTTGTGAGGTACATACCAAAAGGGGCGCTGTACTCTATAAAGGGTCTAATGAGTGACGAGCAGAGGGGAACAATGACCTCTTTTTTCCTGGATGAGAAACTTTTTGTGATGAGGTGTGCCATGTAGAAGGATTTTCTGACTACTGTGGCAATGTGATTATTAAAGGAGAGACTACTGTCCACTTTTGTCCCAAGTTCTCTTATCATACATTTGGTGTTAAGTAGACTAACACCTATGTGGTAGCTCATGGGTACAGAGTTTTTACCAAAGGGGATGACAATGCATTTTTTGGCATTGAGCTTGAGGCCATGGCTTTGACACCAGGCATCTGTCTCAGTGAGGCTCTTTTGTAGGATGTCCACATCGTTAGGAGTTTCAATTATGGCTCCTAGTTTGCAGTCATCTGAAAACTTTGTTAGCCAAAGACCTTCTGTGTTAGCCTGTACTTCAGAAAAGTAGATACCAAACAAGAGAGGATCCAGGACTGAATCCTGTGGTATTCCACTTGTCACTGGTCTGAAGTCGGATTTGGAGTCTGCTACTTTCACAGTGTGGGTTCTGTCAGTGAGCCAGTTGGCAACCCATCCTGTGACAAGGGATTTATACCTAGTTTAGTGAGTTTATCTATAATTCTAGAGTGGGGATGGTGTCAAAAGCCTTGGCGAGATCTAGATTTGCTGTTTGAACCACCTTACCCTTGTCTACGGCATTGGTGACTGCTTCAAAGAAGTCAGTCAGGTTTAGGAGACATGATCTGCCTTTTACAAACCCAAACTGGGTGGGGTCCAGAGTTTGAAGATTACCATTGTCTTTGTTTATAAGTTCCATGATCTTGCAGACCAAGCTCATTAGGCTAATGGGGCAGTAGTTCCCTGGGTCCGTGGTGGCTCCCCCTTTGTGGAGTGGGATAACCATTACTGTGCACCATTCAGTGGGCACAAAGCCTGAGGTGAGGCTATGATTGAACATGGTGCTTAGGTGGGGTGCCAGTTCATTCTGTAGTTCATGTAGAATGCAGCCTGGGATGTTGTCAGGTCCCATGGATGCTGTGTTCTTGGCTTTGGAGATTGTGGTTTTTACCTGTGCAGCCGTGATTACAGGGACTTTGCATTCTTCCGGTATAGAAATGGGCCCTTTAGGGGGTGAGGGGGGTAAGGTTAGCACTGAACCTATCTGTCAGGATGTTGGCAGTATCAGTTGGTTCTGTATATTTAATGCCTTTGTGCTGTAACTCAGAGCAGATCTGAGTGTTGCCATTGAGATTATTGGCATAGCTGTAGAATGCTTTGTGGTTGCTTTTAGAATCAGTGGTATTTGGTTTTTATAACTAGCTTTGGAGGATTTTATGAGGGATCTCAGCTTCTTACTAAGGCTGTCCAGGGAGTTCTTTCAGTCATGTGATTTTACTCTTTTTGCAACAGTTTCTGTCTTCTGTTTTAGAGTTTGTTTATGGCAGGGGACCATCAGATTGGCTTCCTTTTTTGGAGGATAGCATCTTGGTTCTGTTAGGGATAGCATGATCCATGCACTTCTATCTTCTCATAAAACTTCCACAAGAAGACTTAAGTAAATTGAAAAGACTTGTTTTTTGGGCACATCAGAGACTTATTGATCCCTTTTCAGCTGCTGTACATATTGTCCTTGCATTTTTGGCAACGATTTTAATTGAAGGAGGTAGTTCCTCGATTGTTAAGAGTTCAGCTAGCTGCCATCTCTAATTTTCACATAGGAACTGAAAACTCCACCCTGGCTTCATCAAAACTTTGTAAGGTCTTTTTGAAAGGTACCGTCTTTTGAGACTTGCTCGTAAGTATCCAGCACATCCATGAGGCTTAAATTTAGCACTACAGGCTTTAATTCATGCCTCATTTGAAAAAGGAGCAAAATGTGATCTAGAGTTTTTGACCTGGAAGACTATCTTTTTGGTAGCCCTCACCTCTGCTAGAAGTATGCAAGTGAACCCCAAAACAGCAGACTGCTCCAGTTCTTCAAATCTCTTTATTCACAAAGGTATGAGCACTTTTGCAGGTTGTACTGCTTCATTAGATACAAACAAGAATAAAAAAAGACTGCATTAAATACTCTAATAAACAAATTATATGATGCATTTCATTTAACTCTAAAAGAGACGCAGTCCTAACAATACACAGCAAACTTCCAGTTGTTCAGTAGTATTTCTAATATCACCACGTCTGGCACTCTTTTATGCAATCACGCAGAGCTCTATCTGTTTTCTCAACATAACATTTAGCACGCAGTGTGCAAGAAGCTAGATAAATGTATATTCTTTCTTTTGATCAGGATGTCGAAACACATTGGTAATATTTATATACTTGCAAGCAGCACATTTGCCACAGGGAAATATTCTCTTATCTACTGTCGTAATAATAGAGCCCTGTGTGATCGCATAAAAGAACATGTTTATCATATTAGAAAGGGCAGCCAAAACAGTGCCCTTTCTAAACATGGCTTGGAGACAGATTTGACACACATTCTTATTTATAGCTATTGGTAGAGTGTTTGAGAGTGCCAGATGTGGTGATATTAGAAATACTACTGAACAACTGGAAGCCAAATGGATAATCAGGCTCAGAAGCGACTATGAGCCTGGGTTGAATGACAGGGTGCCCATTAAACCTAAACTAAAGAGTAGGCACCTACCCAGATGAAGTAGCAGTACTTAGTATAGAATATTTGTGTAGTTACTGTTTTAAAAAGTCTATATTCGTATTAGATATATTGTTTTTATTCATTTTATATGTTTTTAGTTAGTGTGCATAATGCTGTGTATTGTTAGGACTGTGTCTCTTTTAGAGTTAAGTGAAATGCTTCATGTGATTTGTTTATTAGAATATTTAATGCAGTCTTTTTTATTCTTGTTTGTATCTGATGACTCATACAACCTGCGAAAGCCCTCATACCTTTGTGAATAAAAATATTTGAAGAACTGGAGCAGTCTGCCTTTTCTGCATTCACTTGTGCACTTGGAATTGCTTGCTTGTTTATTTTATGTGAGCCTGAAACTTGGAGAATCGTGGTGGTTTGTGTTTTTTTCTGCTGGAAGTATGTCAGAACTCCAAGCATTATCTTTTAAACCTCACTGTTTCATTTTTCATAGGGATAGTTTGGCATTATGAACCCATCCTTCTTTCCTTCCTAAGGTGGTGTGAGAATCAAACATCAACCAGTCCATTAATTTGCCAGTCTTCTTTCCAAATTGTACAAACAAAGGTGAATATATGTTACCTTTATTGGATGTTCATAGACAATTACGTTTCCATTTACAGAGAACAAAGGCTATCAGGAAAACCGATTGATTATTTGTTTCCTCTGCAGATTCTAAATTGGGTATGCCAGTTACAAAGGTAATGCTGGCTAGATGGCTTACAGATTGTATATCATTTAAGAGCCCATTCAACCAAGTCCATGGCAACATCTTCAGTATTTTTATCTAGGGCTTCCATGGAACACATATGTGCGGCTGCACCTTGGGCTAGTCCTCATACCTTTATTACTCATTAAAAATTGGATCTGGTCTCAAGGAGACGAGCAGCTTTTGGCTCAACTTTGATCAAGAATATCCTTCCTTAGAGTCCACCTGGGGTTTTAGGTAGATGGGGACTGTGTCCCAACTGTTGAGGTATTAATGAAAGTTGACAACATCAGATAAAGAAGTTTTGTACTCACCATACCATTCCATCTATGTTGTCCATTTTCATTCTTCCTCAACTCCCCTTGCACCAACCCCTCCCCCACCTTTTCAACTAATTACTTCTGGTAGAGCGAGAGCTTATAGGGGCACAACTGTTCCTTATATTAAGCTTCAGACATTGCTTACTTCTACCAGGATATTAATATTTCTTGGATTATGTAAATCAGCAAACAGGATCTGAGGTATGTTAGAGGATAGGGCATTGTGGGATAGGACATTAAGGTAGGAGCTCAAGAGTTTGCTAGTGGCCACAAGCTACAATAATGGCCTAGTAAGATCTGAGGGATGAATTTGAACCCAACTTTTGAGGAAGAATGAAAATGGACAGCACAGATGGAAGGTTATGGTGAGTACATAACTTCTTTTTTTTCTTTTAAGTGTTCAGAAATACTGCTAAAGAAATATTCATCTGGCTTAAGTAAAAAACAGGTTACTCATGATATGTGTGTTTGTGTACATATAATTTTTATTTGCTGAATGGACTTGCACAGAGACATTGTGGGTAAAAGGTGTTGGGATTGAAACTTTTTTTCTAGCACTCTGCTTGGAAAACCTTTACTGATTCAGATTTTAGTGCATGTTAAACTATAACCTGACCAGTAAATCATCATAGACTGCCACCACACCCCCTCAAGACTCCCCATAAAGCAGAGCAGAACAAATCATTTCATGATAAGTAAATAATGTATCTGATGTCAATTTTCATTCACTGCTCAACATATGGGTTTGGATCCAACAGTCACAGCCAAATCAGCAGTTACTCCAACTAGTGGAGACCAACACACTGTCGTGCCCCTTTCCTACCCATGTTGCATCTAGCCTAACTCCCCTCATATCTCATTTGACACTTTTGTGACCAGACATGGTTGGCTACTGCTCTCGAGCATTCGCTTCTAAGATAAGTGTATTTCTTTAAAAAATATACTTTATCCTTAATTACTCCTTTAGCAAATTTATCTCTGTTTCATAACTTGGTACTTCCTATCAAGTTTTTTTTCTATTCTTTGTCAAATTTCGTTTCCGTTTTACACTTACAAGTGTATTCTCAGTACCATTGCTGGTAGGCCTTTCCTACTCCTCTATATCCCTTGCCATTAAGGCTGTTATAACTTTCTTTCTTTTTTCTTACTAAAAAAAAAGTCTTTTTTTTTCTGCACTTTTTCTTTCTTCCTGGTTTTTGCAGTTATATGATTGTTCAGTATTTTAACTGTGTAGAGGTCTGAAAATGGTTTAAAAAAATGTTCAAAATGTGGGCACAAGATGCCATTTACCAATGCCTGCTCTTTATGTGTAGAACAGGACTATGAGATATGCAGTGGATTTAACCCAAGGGCCTTAACAGAGAGAAGAAATAAATTAATATTGAAAGTTGTTTTGCAAGCTACCTTTTCTCAGGCCATTGCTGGAGTTCAGCCTCCAAAATCTAAATCCAGGGACCCATCAAAAAGGTCCAGGTCTTCTGAGTCTACTCCTTCCACTTTGTCTGAGCCTAAGAAAAAGAAATCAAAATCGGATCCAACATCTCCTGTGATCTGACCATCCTTGGATCTGATGAAGTATCTGGCAGGCCATTCCTCTGATTTGAAGAAAGGTGTCACAGATCCGAAGTCCCCGGATCTGAAGTCTCTGCTTAGGACCATATATTCACCCTCAGTGCACCCGGTACCATCTATGGTGCCCTCCCCTTTCTAGTGTGGCAAACTAGGCCCCCCTTCAATAGTGTCCTCTCATTCCTCAAGAAGTATGTTGGAGGCTGATATGGAAAGGAGGGTCAGGAGATTGGTCAAGGAGCAGTTTAAGAAGGGGGTCTTCATGGTTCCTACCCCATTGGGTGAGGAATATTATCCATCGACTACCCTCCTCTGACCCAAACTTTGACATTAGAGTCCTTGGATACTAGTGTTCCAGGCCCTTCTGGGTCAGAGCCAAAGAGAATTTTCTCTTCAGATCTGGTAGTTACTCTCAGATCACTGGCTCTGACATATTCTGATTTGGATGGCTCTCAGATCCGAAGCTTTCAGGTCAGATCTGAGAGGATGGAGTCAACTCCAAGGTTTTTGGAGCTATTTCTCCCTCTTGGAGCTATGGCATTGAAAATCTCGGCTCCAGCTTCTGCCTCAGGTGGACAGCTCTTGGAGCGAAGGGAGCTGGTGGGCCAGAAACTTGTTTCCTCAACTCCACTGGCTTCCTTCTGTCTGGAGTGGTCAGCTTTTGAGGTTATAAAGAGGGTCTTCTCTGCCGTAACAGGTCAGGTGGTTCCTTCCCCCTCAGATCCACCTTCCATCTCAGATGTCTTTGCACCATGATCATCAGCATTCTACGCCACTGGGACACCCAGCCCAGAGCTTCCAGACCACCCAGCTGGGTATTGTTATCTCCTCCGATACTTCTTCAGATCATCCCACAAATGAAGTCCCTAGAAGAAGACATGTAAGACGAGGCACTTGAACTTCCCCAGGAGTCTGTCACCGAGGATACTGACTTTGATGAGGGAGATGGGTCTCCCAAATCACCACCTGATGACGTTTCATTTGGTGACATCCATGAGATCCTAAAACAGAAGGCCCAAAACCTGCAATGCCAGTATTTCTGGAAGCATTCGGAACTATCCCATCTACCTCCTGGGACACTCCACCCACAGATGAGCTCATTGAATTGGTTTCTAGGCAGGATTGGAAAGAACTTGATGTAATTGAGACAATCATGATGGCAGCTACAAAGAAGGAACTCATGGAACAGAGGTCCACAGTCCACCCCCACCCCCCAGTAAAGTATCTAGGGCTCTGGACAGATTTGGGAAGCAAATGTATGCTTCAGTGACTTTTGCTATCCAATCGTTGAACTATTTGGCACATTTCAATTTCACGAGGTTGCAAATGGATTTAATTAAGGAACTTTCATACTCCCTTTCAGGGACCACTACTGCAGAGGGTCAAACTTCTGTGGCCTCACAGTTGGCTTCTCTCCACTCTATTGCAAATTTGTCCATGAGGCTCATCTCACATTCTGAAGAAGGCACCTGAAGAGCTCTAAACTCATGGAGTTGACTCCATCCCCTTGGATCCGACCAGGCATTTCCATCAGGAGGCATGCCTGGATGTGCTTGCATGATTTTGTGGAGCCCTTCAAGTCATCTTTCATCAATACTCCTTTAGACTGCTCTTCTTTATTTGGCCCCACAGTGAAAAACACATTCTCCAGATGTGAGAAGAATGGAAAGACCCTATCTGCTGTGGACGTATGTTTTTCAACCCCTCAATGGACCTTTTCTATGAATCAGTGGGGAGGTTGAATGATATGGTTCAGGAATTCTCAGGGTCCTTTCCAGGATGCACATGGAGTTGATTCCCTCAGAGGCAGAGGAGGGAAAGATAATGGTACTCCCTTACAGAAAAAGCCCACAAAACTGAGTATATAGCGGTACCTTTTCTGACAGACCCTATTAGCGCTCCTGAATGGAGGCCTGATTGTCTACCTCTGGAGGCAGTCAGGGGTCACTTATCTATCCACCAAACACCTTGCTAAATGTAAAAAACAACACTTGGATGCAGACGATCATTTTCAGAGGTTATATTATTATGTTTTCCCTTCCACCCTGTCACCCAGAAACATCCCTGATGTTCCACCCAATTAGAGGGGAAGCAGCAGCACTGGAAATTCAAAAGCTGGTAGAACAAAAAGTCATCTAAGAGGTCCCTCCAGACCAGATAGAATCCAGAACTTACTCAAGATTCTTTTTAGTGCCAAAGAAAACAGGAGACTGGAGACCGATTTTAGATTTCAGTGTGTTGAACAAGTCACTTCAGTACACCAAGTTCCGGATGGTCATGGTTCAATCCATTCTGCCCTTTCTGAGCAAGGATGACTGGATGTACTCAGTAGATCTTCAAGAAGTGTACTATCACATAAAAATGAACAGATGATCCAGAAGTACTTACTCTTCTGGCTAGGAGCCAATCATTACCAGTTCAGAGCACTACCTTTTGGTCTCACCACAGCCCCCGGGGTGTTCAACAAGTGTATGGCAGTAGTGACAGGTCACTTGAGACTGGAGGGATTCCACATGTTTCCATACTTGAATGACTGGCTCATTACTGCTCCGACCAGACATCAACTAGTACAAGCCTGAGAACAGGTTTTACAGACTTGTTCAAATCTTGGAATAACTATCAATCATAGCAAATCACAATTACAACCAACCCAGTTATTCATAATCATAGGAGCAATATTTAACACAGTCTCTATGGTAGCTTCACTTTCCCTTTCAAGAATACAAACAATAAGAAATCTGGTCAAGAAAATAATTTTCAGTAACAGATTTATAGCCCAGCTGATTTTACAAATTCTAGGATCAATGTCAGTGACGATAATCTTGGTGCCCTTAGCAAGATATCATATGAGATTTCTGCAATGGATGCTACAAACACAATGGTCAGTTCTCTCTCAACCTCTGTTGATGAAGATAAGAATAACTCAGGTATGCAAGTGGTATCTTTCCTGGTGAATGCAGTTAAAACAATTGCTGCTAGGCTGCCCCTTCATTCTCCCTCAGCCCAAGGCCACAATGACCACGGATGCTTCCTAGATCAGGTGGGGGCCATTTTCTGGGGAAGACAGTCCAAGGCGCTTTGTTCCCTGAGGAGGTCAACTTGCACATCAATGTTCTAGAAATGAGAGCAGTGCATTTGTTGTTGCAAGCACTCCAAGACTGTCTCCCTCTCAGAATGATTGCGATCCAAATGGACAACATGTCAGTAGTTTGGCACATAAACAAACAAGGAGGAGCCAGCTCCTACCCCATGTGTCGAGAAGCCCTGAGGGTGTGGCAATGGGAAATTTCTTCCAGCTGCTTTCTAATTGCTATGAATATTTCAGAGAAGTCCAACATGATGGCAGACAATTTGAGCAGGTCCATCTTAGTACCTCATGAGTGGTCACTCGGCAGCAAAGTGATAGACATGATTTTCCATCAGTGGGGTCAGCCTTGCTGCAATCTCTTTGCATCTCCCCTAAACAACATGTGCAGCAGCTTCTTTGCCCTAATCCTGCCTTTGGGCAAGTCACTGAGGGATGCTGTACTCCACGACTGGTACCCTAGTCTTCTAGACACTTATCCCCCTACTCCTTTAATTCCCAAATGCTTCCAGAAAGCAGCCAAGATGAAGAGCAAAGTGATTCTCATTGCACCTTACTGACTTCAACAAATTTGGTTCTCCTTCCTTTGGTCTCATCTTCTGTACCCACCTTGGAGTCTGGATCCAGCTCCAGACCTTCTTTCTCAGCCAATAGACATGATTCACCCAGACATCTCAAACCGCAACTGATGGCATGGTTTCTCCAATTCTGTTGATAGCCAGGCAACCTATGCTTTCTTAGTCTGTTCCATTCTGTTATCATCCCATAAGCCCTCTATGAGGAAACTCTACAGAAGTAAATGGAGAAGATTTGTTTATTGGGCAGAGCAGAGGCAGGTAGAACCCTTCTCAGCTCCGATACTTTCTGTTCTTGAATTTTTAGCGAGTTTATTTAATGAATGTCTAGTTCATCAACTACCAAAGTCCAGCTCACAGCCATTTCTAATTTCCATGTGAGGTTTCAGAATTCTTCCCTGGCTTCCTCTAAACTATGCAAATCATTTTTGCAAGGTACTGTTCTACTTAGACTTCCTTACAAAGATCCCATACCACCATGGGATTTGACTTGCTTGACACAGCCCTTCTTTGAACAAATGTGATCTAAAATTCTTAACCTAGAAGACTATATTTTTAATTTCAATTAGATCTTCTAAAAGAATTTCAGAACTCCAAGCATTATCTTCTAAAGCCCCATATTTAGTTTTCCACAAGGACAGTGTCACCTTAAGTACCAGTGCTTCCTTCCAACCTAAGGTGGTGTCAGAATCCTGCATTAACCAAACCATTAATCTGCCAGTATTTTTCCCACTCTTTGCGAATAAAGGAGAGTATATGCTGTACTTACTGGATGTTCATATGTAGTTGAGCTTCTCCTTGCAGAGAAGAAAACAAATTAGACAGACAGACCAAATTTTTGTTTCCTTTGTTCATCACAAGATGGGCAAATCAGTCTCAAAGGTAACTTTAGCCAAATGGTTGACAAATTGCATCTCTTTTGTCTATACTGAATCACACCCTACCAAAACCATTAAAGTCTCGTTCATCTAGATCTGTGTCTACTTCCACTGTATTCTAGAGTTTTCATGAACAATTTTTGTTATAGCTGCTACTTGGTCAAATCCTCATACCTTTATCTATCTAAAATTGGCTATGGTCTGAAGGGGAAGAGTGGACTTTGGCTAAGCCATACTCAGGAATATCCTTTCTTAGAGTCCACCCAGGAATTTAGGTAGCTGGGAACTCCATCCCATACACTGCGGCATGAATGAAAATTGACAACATCAGACAAAGAAGTTATGCACTTACCATAGCGTTCCATATCTATTGTCCATTTTCATTCTTCCTCAACTCTCCACCTGCCATCCCCCTCCATTTCCCTCAAATGACTTCTGGAGGTATGAGATCTTCAAGGACACCAAGGACACTCCATGTCTCTTGTGTTGAACTCCAGTTATGGCAATACTTTTATAAGCTTTCTTTATCTCTCTTGTTCAAGCTGTAAATAGGATCTGACGGGAGTTAGGCTAGATGCATTGTGGGTAGGAAAGGAGCTCGAGAGTTTGTTGGTCTCCACGAGCTGGAGTGTCAGCCGAGTTGGATCTAAGTGTCAGATCTCAACCCATACATTGAGGAAGAATGAAAATGGACAACACAGATGGAATGTTATGGTAAGCACGTAACTCCTTTTTTTAATAAATTGATACATTTGTATGACGTCAGTACTCTCCTACTCCAAGACACAGTTAAGGCAACAAATGCAATTAACTTCAAGATTACATACAGCCACTTAAATTATTCTTGACTGGATCTTAGTTAAAAACAATTATATCTCCATAGCAGGAACACTGTCAGATTCATTAAGTGACCACACCACTGTACTTACTTGGTGCAAAAGAAAAAAGTTTACAGCCTTCTGCCGATGCATATATTCAGAGATGAACTTAGCCATTTTCCTCAAATATTTTAGAAACATCAGCTGACAATCCATATAGCCACTAAACCTAGATTCAGAATTGACACATTTAGTTCTATCTTTCTTAAGACCCTAAACAATTGGTCCTCTAGTAGAAAAAAAAGAAAAAGAAAAACAAAAAGCTGTGTAACATAAATCTTTTCTGCTTTACCTGTTACATCAAAGATTTGATGAAGTTGTGTGATGTTGCATGTTCTAAATAACTAACGTCTCATCTTACCAGACGAACCGTAGACAGCTCCTCATCAAAGTAACATTACTAATCATAAATAACTGGCAACAAATACTACATTTTCCAATGATAGGCCCACTCACATAATCCAGAAAAGATTTGTGAGGCCATTAATTCCCTTATCTGTCTTGGGTAAAACTTCCACCCTAAACCATTTTCCATCTGACACCCCTTTAGAAGAGGTACCATTTTTCTTACCTGGTGCAACCAACTCCCCTTCATAACACTATAAACTGCCCTCGTACTACTTCTACACCACTCCTATATTCAATATTATATTATATTCAGCACATATTAACAGGTTATTTCTATCCAAAGTATTTACAGGGTGGAGAAAACAATCAAAAACTCTTCTAATGCCTGAAATGATATACCCACCCACTATCTCAGACTTGCTGCTGTTGTTTTATCATACCCTATCACTACATTAATAAAGTAAGTAAATCACAGGAGGCACTGTCAATCACTCCTAGAAATCTGCCATATTAATTATACTTCACAAAGGCAGCCCAACCACTGATCAAAGATTTGATGAACTTGTGTGATGTTGCGTATTCCAAATATCTGACCTTTCAGCTCACCAGAAGAGCAAGAAGAGCCATTTCTAATCCTTCTCTCAACTCTTAAAACCCCCATAAGATGTACCATTGCTAGTTATTAAACTACTTTCCAAACAGACCCCTCCTCTGATGCTCACATCACAGATTCAGACTGAAACTCCTCTTCTTACCGTCATTGCCCATGCAAGACAACAGTACAATGATAACTGCTACATCTGTGCAATTTTTTTAAACTTGTCAGATTTATTTGACATAGTCAAGAATGTTCTACTAATTGGTAGATTAACTGGACTTTGCCTTGATACACCCACCCCCAAATTGGTTTAAGACCTGCTTAGCTCACTTTGCCCAGTCTGTCAAATGATCATTTAGATCCTGCCTCTCTAAACTACTTTTCTTGTGGTTCTCTGATGCCGTCTTTTGAGACTCCTGTTTCTTACTCTATTTGTAAACATGCCTGGCATGTACTGGCCAGCATTATTCATTGGGCAGATGGTACTACTGTATTTTGTTCCTCCAAGTATTTACTCAAATTAAGATACAACTCCAAGACATCTTTAACTAAACAGATAGTTGAAATAGATTGTAGACTCTGACTTAAAATTAAATACCCCCCCAAAATAAATAGCTAAATTATGCTCTTTCACCCTGGGCTTTTCCCCACCAAGACAACTCAGATTTGAAGTGTTAGATGATAGTAATGCGCAACTCAAGTTATAACCTCTCAACTTTCCAGATTTTCTCAGAATGTCTAGATTTTTGCCTCATATTTTTATTCTGTTTCTCATAAAATTTAAGGTTTTCTGGCAAATCACTGATGATTGATTTCACTAAATAATGATGTTGGGAGTTTCAGACTTCATATTGTTCAGAAAATGTATGCTAAGATAATCCTGTTATGCTAACAACTTTCAACATTAAAAGCGCAATGTTTAAAATCTGTTCCTATTTTTGGGCATTTATTCCCCCATTATTTTGGCTTTGTCCAGGTTTCTTGTGTTAGAAAGTTGAGAGTTATGACTCAAATTAATGACCGGTTTGAGACTGTTGTTTGTGTGAGCTTCAACCAATCTCTTGTCTGTTTACCAGACTGATAAAGCAGTCTGAAATTTCTGCCACAGTTATCAAGTCTCCACTTCATTAAAAACTGCCTAAATCTGAAAGCTAGATTTGTAGTTGCCACTGTTTCCTATTAAACACTATCTTCTGCAACACATACTTTCTTTCTGACTTTAGCTTTTCATTAATTGATTGACTGAAGGACAAGCATTATATTGCTTAGTTTCTTGCCACCGGCCACTTACTTGCCCAACCAATGTGTGTGTGTGTGTGTGTGTGTGTGTGTGTGTGTGTGTGTGTGAGTGTTTTCTTCCCTTTCTTTCATGTGGTTAGCCATCTCAGTGCTTCACATCCTTTTTAGGTGTGCTGGCACTCCACTGTAACCCCCGTCCAATGCCTTCTAATTTTACTGGGACCAGCAAGTATCCTAAGGGCATCTTGGGGGAGTCATGCTGTCAAACATCTATCCAAAGTTTTTTTTTTACGTTTTTGACTAACATCTTGTTACTCCATCCCTCCCTTCTGTAGACCTTGTAGTATTACCGATAGGCATGCAGTGGAGACATGTGCCATATTGCCCCGCTGCTACGTCAGCTGAGCCATGTCTCGACCCTATTCCCCTCTTACAGACCCACCTATCAGTGCTCCGTCTCCATCCACCACCAGATGCCTGGTCACCTGGTCTGTAATCAGGGCTTTATCTCCTATGCCAGCAGAGCAGCTTAACCAATGTGTATTCATAAATTCCGTAAAATGGTTTGAGATCAGACATAAACTTCCCTTTATAAACCTGACAATCACCTAATGAATAATGTACCAGTCAGAAAAATATCATTCCCTTCCCCTGACTCACTTATACAAAAGTATTACCCCATTCACTCACCAAGCAAATTAATTGCTAAACCTCTCCTCTCTAACAGCAACCATGAAGCCTTATTCTGGCCCGATGCAACCACCCTTCCCTGTTGGATCACCACTAATATTCCACACAAAGTTGCTACAAGGAACAATCTCATACTAAACTAGCACTACAGTTGCCATTTTCTGCCTATAGGTTCATAGGTTCATAGGCAGATACTAGGCTATCTGCCCTAGGGCATTTATAAGCCTAGCCAGAGTGTATTTGGCTTCCGCCTCCCTATTAGTTTAGCCTACTGTGCTTCTGTAATGTAGGTCACAGAAGGTACCCTTTTAAGATTAGTTTACTGTGCCTCTGTCTAGCAGGGACACAGGAGAGATCCCAGGGGTGAAATTGAGATTTCCCATTCACGTGTCCAAATTTCGCTTGAAGAGGGTCAACGAGGGGCTATGTCTAACATGAATTGGGATTCTATACCAGAGTGAGGGGAGCCTCTGGGAAATGAATCTGTCACTCCAGCATAACCTATTTATTTTTGTGCTGAGGTTTAGGTCCCTGGAGTGTGTAGCTCTAAGGGACTTGGACTTTTTGAGGTAGAGCATGTCCATTAATTCTGGGTTTGACATGGCTTTGTACGTCAGGCATAGATCGCCTCTGAGTAGGTGGTAAGCAACTGAGTAGAGCTGGAGTTTCTTTAGTCGAGCTGCATAGGACATCTGTTTGTAGCCCATGATCCTCTTGGTGAGGTAATTTTGGGGTCTCTCCAGTTGTTGCAAGTGTCGGGTAAGGTACATTCCAAAAGGGGCATTGTATTCAATTATGGGCCTGATGAGTGATGAGTAGAGGGACACAATGACCTCTCTTGATCTAGATGCGAACCCTT
The DNA here is from genome assembly GCF_019279795.1 of Protopterus annectens. Classification (NCBI taxonomy): domain Eukaryota; kingdom Metazoa; phylum Chordata; order Ceratodontiformes; family Protopteridae; genus Protopterus; species Protopterus annectens. Next base: position 1,852,097,146 of record NC_056741.1, read on the forward strand.
TCGTGATAAGGTGGGCTATATAGAAGGTCTTTCTAACCACTTTGGCAATGTGATTATCAAAGGAGAGATTACTATCTACGTTGGTCCCCAAATCTCTAATTACTTCTTCCATACTTAATGGATTACCACCTATGTGGTAATTTATGGGCACCTTGTTTTTCCCAAAGGGGATGACTATACACTTTTTAGCATTTAGCTTGAGGCCGTGGCTCTGGCACCAAGCATCCATCTCTGTGAGACCCTTTTGGAGGATGCTTGTGTCAGCTGGAGATTCGATTATGGCCCCAGTTTGCAGTCATCTGAACTTTGTCAGCCATAATCCCCGTGTTAGCCTGAACCTCAGAGAAGTATATACCGAACAAGAGAGGTCCCAGAACTGAGCCCTGTGGGACGCCACTTGTAACTGGTTTGGATTCGGACATGGCACCTGCGATTCTGACTATGTGGGTTCTATCTCTGAGCCAGTTTGCAACCCATCTTGTAATATAGGGGTTGATATTTAAGCTGGTAAGCTTATTTATGATGCCCGAGTGGGGTATTGTGTCGAAGGCTTTTGCGAGGTCCAGGTAGGCTGTGTGGACTACCTTGCCCTCCATCTATGGCTTTGGTAACTGTTTCAAAGAAATCAACTAGGTTTAAGAGGCAAGATCTGCCCTTAACAAAGCCGAATTGGGTAGGGTCCAGTGTCTGGAGGCTCCCAATGTCTTTGTTTATGAGTTCCATGATAATACGCTCCATAGCTTTACAGACCAGACTAGTCAGGCTTATGGGGCGATAGTTTCCGGGGTCCGTTGTAGCACCACCTTTGTGGAGTGGGACCACTGTAGCTGTACGCCATTCTTTGGGTACATATCCTGAAGTAAGGCTAAGTTTGAACAGTGACTTAATGTGAGGGTTCAGTTCTTCTTGGAGCTCGTGTAAGACACAGCCTGGGACACCGTCCGGTCCCACAGATGCTGTGTTTTTTGCTTTGGAGAGGGCAGCTCTCACCTGTGCATCTGTGATGTCAGGGAGGTTACATTCAGTTGGGATAGGCGTTTGCTCCTTTGGGGGGAAAGAGGGGAGAAGTTTGCACTGAATCTGTCTGCCAGGATGTTGGCTATATCTGTAGGTTCGGTATATTTTGTACCGTTATGCAACAATTCAGAGCATATCTGGGAGTTTCCACCCATGTTCCTGACATAACTAAAGAAGGCCTTGTGATTGTCTTTAGTGTCTAGGGCAGTTTTTCTTTCGAAATTGGCCTTTGATGATTTTATGAGGGATCGAAGTTTCTTGCTAATACTGATCAGAGATGCCTTCCCTTTTTGGGATTTTGCTCTGTCATGTGGTAGCTTCCTGCTTCTGTTGTATAGCTTATTTATGGCCGGCGTCCACCAGACTGGTCTCCTGTTTTTGGAGGAGTGAGTCTTGGTTTTATTTGGGATAGCACGATCCATGCATTCCTGCAGGTGCTCATAGAATGCATTTGTAAAGAATTCTGCGGGTTGGGCTGTATTATCCTCTGGCCCAGGGGCTTTGAAGGATTCCACCTCAGTCTTGAGAATGCAAAGTTGGCTTTTGAGAAATTCTTTACAGTGATTTCCTTGGCTGGGGCTGGGGACAGGATATGGATGTCCTGGGAAATTTGTTTATGGTCTGATCTTACCAATGAGGGGTTTACCTCTGGTGTGGAACATAGAGTCCCCGTGTTGGTGATGACCAGGTCCAAAATGTTCTCTCTTGTGGGAGTGGTGACCAGTTGTTCCATTGCGTTAGAGTTTAGAAATTCAAGGAACGGTTGGGCGAGGGTGTTTGGGCTTGAGTAGTTTTCCCAGTCAATGTTTGGGTAGTTGAAGTCACCCAATAACGTAGTGTTTGGAGAGACCTTCATATTCTCCAGTGTTCTCAGGAATGCCAAGTGGGGTTCCTGTAATAGGGAGGGTGTTCTGTAGCAGGCTACAAACTGAAAGGCAGTTTTGCCCGCTGTTAGTTGCACATGGATGGTTTCCGATGCTTTGTGCAGTGCCACTAACCTGGAGGTGTAGGTATCTTTGATGAATATAGATACTCCCCCTCCTTTTGTGCTTCGGTCCGAGTTTTGAGGCCGAAATGCATGGTATGAGTTATAACTTGGTAGTGCTGGGGTGCTCTCAGGAGCCTTGAGCCAGGTTTCTGTTACTGCACAGACCGATTTTCTCCATACTGAGGAGAGTCTTGTGCATGCATCTTGAGGTTTAGACTTCTGGCATTGAGTAGCATCACCTTTAGTTTTTTTATCTTTGGGTTGTCTATGGAGGTGGGTTTGTCCTTTGAGACTTGCCTAAAAAAGGCACTATGGGGATGGCAACAGCTTTGGCCAGTATATGAAAGCCTAAGGGTGACAGGTGCAAGCCATCCCTAGCGAAGCAACGTGGCTTGTCGAGCATGTCATCCCAGGCTGACAGACATTGGATCCCCTTTGAATGATACCAATACTTTAGCCAATTGTTGAAACTGTTCATTTTGTCTTTATACTGTGGCATCATTCTTGGTGAGGACAAGATGCTACTCAAGGTCAGGGTCATACCAGCCTGGGCTACATGGTCAGAGAGCTCCTCTATGTCTCTTTTCATGTAGTCCAGGGAGGTACGTCTCAGGTCATTCACACCAGCATGGACAATGACAGAGTCATACTTGTACTTGCTTTGAAGTGACCCGAGTGCTTGCATTTTGTGGCGGATCCTGGCACCTGAAAGGCAGCTTACAGTTATCTTCTCCTTCTTCAGTCTGGTGAGCGGGACGTCAGTGTGCCAGACAATAGAGTCCCCTATAACAAGTGTAGTTGGTGTGTTGTTTGGCCTTAAGGGCTGTGACTGTGAGGCACACTGATTTTGTGAGATATGTGATTTGTGGGTATTGTTAAGGGGCGGCTGTTGCTTGGATATCTGCTTAGGAGGTCTTTGCTGTTTAGGCAGATTTTTATTTAGAGTGTCCGAGTATGTTTTTGTGTGTTTATGTGTAGGGTATGTAAATGCAATAGGTCTGTGTGAGACTGGATTTGTGGTGTGGGTGGTTACCTTTTCCTCCTTATTGACTGTGCCAGTCTTGGGTTGAGAGAGCTCTGCCTCCAGTTTGGCTGTGTAACTGCATCTCTCACATGTATTAGAGTTTGTTGGAAGGAGGAGAGGGTTGTCTATGTACATAAGGCAATTGTAACATTGCCTCAAAATTCCCAGATTCACCAGCTGGACTGGAGAATAATCTTGAAACTGACCCTTGGACATACCAGATTAGTATAGGGAACTGTTTTTTTACTGATCAGATTAGGGAAGGGAACTGATTTTTAACTTGATCAGGAAGGACCAATCGGGAGTCTAATACTTATGAGAAGTCAAGGAGGGTGTAGTGTTTTAGTTAGTTAGTGTTTCCTTATAAGAGCTGAGCAAGTGCAGGGCTTTAGAAAGATAATAGAGTAATTACTTTGAGAGTTTGAACAGTTCTAAGGGAAAAAGTGAAGAGCAGACTTTGTGGAGCCTGGAATAGTTTAAACCTGTTTAGGTGGCACTGCCCGACGCTGCTCAATGCACAAAACTGCACAAAAAGAGAGTTGTAGGGTTTTAAGAGAGAGAGATCAAAGAATTTGAAATTGACCCAAAATGGCCAATAAAACTACAGCTTCTAGGTAGTAACCACTCCTCCAGGGACAGGCAGGCTGTTCAGTGTTAACCACTCCCACTGGTGAACACAGAGACTTCCCTTTAGCCCAAGCAAGCACTGGCCTTCTAGAAACTTCCAAACAGTTCAGAACAGCAAATCTGTAATTGAACTTTCTTAACTTTCAGAAAGTGGGAAAAAAGCAAGATTTTTTTTTGTTTTTTTTTCTTTTTGTTGTAGTTTAAAGGTAGCAGAGATACACAAGCAGCAGAATAATCACAACAGTGCAATAAATGACCCCACACTTGAGTGCTAGGCCAAAATCAGGTAAAATGCAGATGTTCTTCGTGTTTCACTGTTGCAGTCATAACTGTAGGGTGATCCTGCCGGCAGGCAGCCCGAGGTCGGCCAGAATTCCAAAGTCTGGGTCCGGCATCAGCTGTACCAGCAAGTACCCTGACGTCAGAACGCAGAGGTATAAAGCTGACAGCCGATGCCATCTTCTCCAGTCTTTCTTGCCGTGCGGTGGAAAGCAGTTCGCAAGTTGTTGCTTAGCGGATTGGACAACGTGCTTTGCTTGTCGTCGGTCCGAAGACTTCTTCTTCTCTTCTCAAGCTAAGTACCCCGTTGGGGAAACTTTTCTCTTGCTCCTCCGATGTCAGAAAAAGTTAATAATTGTATATCTTGTGGAAAACAAATACAGTCCAATCACAGGTGCACGTGGGACCCTTGCACGGCAAAAAAACGGAAATCCAAAGAAAACAAAGCCAGCAAGTGTGGAAAGTGAAACATCCAAATGGTTTATTCAAACCCAAGGGAAAAATCCCCTGAATGACACATAAATAATATATCCAAACCGGTTTCGGCTCAACAGAGCCTTCTTCAGTGGATAACAAACAATAAAGACACTCACAACCCAGTATATATATATATATATATATATATATATATATATATATATATATATATATATATATATATATATAAAACCTGGTAAATGACATAAGAACCAATCAAAACAGATAATTTATAATTCAAAATTGGTCATTAAGACCAGGTGGAAACAGAGCTCCAAGTTTGACTATCCATTTCCTTTCTTTGAAATTAAGTATTTCATGCCAATTATGTTTATCTCTACAAATACCTTTGATGTGGTCAATAATAACAAACTTAAAAGCAGCTGTTGTATGTTTCAAACTATGTTTATATAAAGCATTATTGAGGCGTTTGTTCTTAATATCACTGAGGTGTTCACAAATTCTAAGACGAAAACATCTAGAAGTCTGCCCCACATAGAAAGTAGAACAAGTGCAGGTTACCAAATAGATGACCCACTCCGTACTGCAATTAGCCCAAAATTTGATGTCAAAAATCACAGAAGTATTTTTGCTACTAAATTCCCGAGTATGTAAAACCCGGGCACAATATGAGCAATGACCACATGGGATACATCCTAGAACTGGTCCCCCTGTGAGAGATGTTTGAGTAGAAACTGTGGAGTCAAAAGAAGGTCTCTTATAGTGGCTAAGCCTAGAACCTATTGTACATCCCCTTCTAAATGAGAAAGAACATCTATTTCTAAGAAAAGGGTGAAGTTTTTCTTCAGCCATCAAAACATTCCAATGTCTCTGGATAATGTTTATAAAACCCTTGGAATTACGTCCATAAGTAGTAACCAGCCGTAAAGGTTGTTGAACCACATCTTTGTTCTTATCTTTATAGCACAGTAAATCCTGCCTATTCAAGTTGGAAGCCCACTGTTTTGCCAAATTAACAGTGCCTGGATGATAACCTCTCTCTATAAATCTATGGGCAAGGTCATCCCGTGTGTTTACATAAAACTGTTGGCTAGAACAGATCCTTCTAGCTCTTAAAAATTGAGATTTTGGTATGTTCTGGATGATATGTTGTGGGTGGAAGCTGGAGGCATGTAATAAAGAGTTATATTCAGGAAATTTTCTAAATACTGTAGTGGATAGCGTATCATCCATATTTCTGTTAATCTGCACATCCAGGAAAATCATCCTGGATCTATGGAAAGTCAACTTGAATTCGATGCCCCATATATTACCATTAAGGTAATCAAGAAACTCTTTAAGATAATTTTCATCAGCCTTCCACACCAACCAACAATCATCCAGATAACGACGCCAGATGTCCATCTCACACATATAAATATTGTGGTTGGGGTCGTAAATCATGATCTCCTCTATATATGCCATAAAAAGATCCGCATAGATGGGTGCAAAAGATGCACCCATCGCTGTCCTTTTAGTTTGCCAAAAACATTGATTTTGATAGTAGACTTTGATAGACTGGGCAGGTCTACAAGCTTTGGACTATTGGTTGGCTAGATCTGGGCTCTATAAACCCGTATTCAACACTTTTTTGGTATGTTTGACTGAATATGTGTTAACTAGCAATATTTTTTACTATCAAAATCAATGTTTTTGGCAAACTAAAGGGACAGCGATGGGTGCATCTTTTGCACCCATCTATGCGGATCTCTTTATGGCATACATAGAGGAGATCATGATTTACGACCCCAACCACAATATTTATATGTGTGAGATGGACATCTGGCGTTGTTATCTGGATGATTGTTGGTTGGTGTGGAAGGCTGATGAAAATTATCTTAAAGAGTTTCTTGATTACCTTAATGGTAATATATGGGGCATCGAATTCAAGTTGACTTTCCATAGATCCAGGATGATTTTCCTGGACGTGCAGATTAACAGAAATATGGATGATATGCTATCCACTACAGTATATAGAAAATTTCCTGAATATAACTCTTTATTACATGCCTCCAGCTTCCACCCACAACATATCATCCAGAACATAACAAAATCTCAATTTTTAAGAGCTAGAAGGATCTGTTCCAGCCAACAGTCCTATGTAAACACACGGGATGACCTTGCCCATAGATTTATAGAGAGAGGTTATCGTCCAGGCACTGTTAATTTGGCAAAACAGTGGGCTTCCAACTTGAATAGGCAGGATTTACTGTGCTATAAAGATAAGAACAAAGATGTGGTTCAACAACCTTTACGGCTGGTTACTACTTATGGACGTAATTCCAAGGGTTTTATAAACATTATCCAGAGACATTGGAATGTTTTGATGGCTGAAGACAAACTTCACCCTTTTGTTAGAAATAGATGTTCTTTCTCATTTAGAAGGGGATGTACAATAGGTTCTAGGCTTAGCCACTATAAGAGAACTTCTTTTGACTCCACAGTTTCTACTCAAACATCTCTCACAGGGGGACCAGTTCTAGGATGTATCCCATGTGGTCATTGCTCATATTGTGCCCGGGTTTTACATACTCGGGAATTTAGTAGCAAAAATACTTCTGCGATTTTTGACATCAAATTTTGGGCTAATTGCAGTACGGAGTGGGTCATCTATTTGGTGACCTGCACTTGTTCTGCTTTCTATGTGGGGCAGACTTCTAGATGTTTTCGTCTTAGAATTTGTGAACACCTCAGTGATATTAACAACAAACACCTCAATAATGCTTTATATAAACATAGTTTGAAACATACAACAGCTTCTTTTAAGTTTGTTATTATTGACCACATCAAAGGTATTTGTAGAGATAAACATAACTGGCATGAAATACTTAATTTCAAAGAAAGGAAATGGATAGTCAAACTTGGAGCTCTGTTTCCACCTGGTCTTAATGACCAATTTTGAATTATAAATTATCTGTTTTGATTGGTTCTTATGTCATTTACCAGGTTATATATATGTATATATATATATATATATATATATATATATATATATATATATATATATATATATATATACTGGGTTGTGAGTGTCTTTATTGTTTGTTATCCACTGAAGAAGGCTCTGTTGAGCCGAAACCGGTTTGGATATATTATTTATGTGTCATTCAGGGGATTTTTCCCTTGGGTTTGAATAAACCATTTGGATTTTTCACTTTCCACACTTGCTGGCTTTGTTTTCTTTGGAAAACAAATACCTCATAAAGATTTCCACTCTTACTGTCTTCCTTGCTTAGGCCCTGACCACGACGTTTCTTGCTGTCGGTTTTGTGCCAGGTTTAATTCTCGTACTATTAAGCGTAGGTACAATTGGGCCTTGAATTATTTCGGTAGACGGTTCAATTATAGGATGTCGTCGGATACTTTACCGACAACCGGAATTCACAAAAAGCGTAAGGACAAGGATAGGCCTCCGAGGTCCAAACAGGATTCTTTGCAGCTGGAGCCAGCTTCGGGTTCGGCGGTCGTCAGTGAGGCGCTTTTGCAGCCCCTGTCATCAGCCACTTCGGAACCGATGGCCGACACGGACTCCCATGGGGAGCCAACTAGGCCCAGTATTTTATCTGCTGCAGGACCTTCGGACGTCGCTCCTTCAGATGGGTCCGGAACCGCTGTGCAGGTACCGGCTTCTGAAGGGGTTTTCAGGCCTTCTCATATCACTGTTACTACAAAGACAAAGGCAAAGTCAAAGACTCCTGTTAAGCCAAGGATTTCTTCTCAAGCTTCTTCGGATTCAGCTCCCAAGACTCAAAAGCAATTATTAAGGATGGCTGAAGATTTGTTTACTATGATTAGGGGTTCTCACCCCCCTCCTGAAAAAAGGCCTAGACAGGATATTCCTTATGATTCCTCTGATCAGGCTTCTGTGTCTTCAGTCTCTTCCTCTGAACAGGATTACTCTTTTCCTCCTTATGAGGATTCTGATGCAGAGGACTCTATTCCCTCTGCTTCTCCCCCTGAAGATTTTTTTTTTGGGGAAACCTTGCATGAGATGAGAGAGCATTTTCATTGGGAAGGTCAGGATTACTCTGCTTCCAAGAAGAGACTTAGGGAATTTCTCCTTCTCCCACAACACAGACCTTTGGCTATTTCTCCTGTTCTTGATATTGTGGATGATGCTTTCTCTGAAGCTAACCTGAATCCTGACTCTTATCCGCCTGCTCCTTCTAAGCCGGATAGATTTTATAGAGTCCCTGATTCCCATCAATTTTTATTCAAGAACCCTTCTGCAGACCCTGAAACTATTTCTCAGGGTTCCAAGGCTGCTAAGGCCGCTTCAGCTAAAAATCCTATTCCCTCTGAAAAGGATTCTCGTGCCTTGGACAGATGGGGCAAAAAGGTGTATACTTCTGCTACTCTTTCTATTAGAGCTTTAAATTGCCAGTTTCATATGTTCAAGTATCAGCAATTTCTTTTGTCTGTTTTAAAACAAAAACTTTCTACCTTTCCTGCATGTGCTGAGGACAAGGAATTACAGGATGTATTGCATGCAACTGAACAAGTTAGCAAACATAGTTTACATTGTGGTTTTGATGCCTTGGAGGCTGCTTGTAGGTCCGCAGCCTCTGGTACTGTTATCAGGAGACATGCTTGGCTTCGAGAGCAGAATTTGCCTGAGCAAGTTAAGGCTAAATTGTTAGATGCCCCTGTTCAGCATGATGTTTTGTTGGATCTAAAGCTGAGGAGGTTATTAAAAAGATGGAGGATAAGGCGAAATCTATGCAGACTGTTAAAGATTTCTTACAAGTTCAGCCTCCTAGATTTACTAGAAATTGGCCCTCCAAAAATTGGTCCTTTCCCACGTCTGACAGGCCTCAAAGGGGAATATATAGATGCTCCAGAGGTCGGTCTCAGGCTCAGGCCTCTTACAGGTCCAGACAATAGACTGCTTCATCCCCTAGAAGGGGAGAAGACAGATCTCAATCACAAAGGAAGCAGACCCAATGACTCTCTCTGTTGGGCTACAGGTCCTCTTTGCCTGGATGCCCCTCTCGGAGGAAAACTTTCTCTTTTCTACCAAAACTGGACTCAAATTACCCAAGACAAATGGGTTTTGGACGTGATTTTAAGAGGTTACAAATTCCACTTTCACACTCTGCCAAGGTCTATTGGTTGGCCGGATCTGCCAAAACATCAATGGTCAGAGGCCTTAAATCAAGTGGACGCTCTATTGGCCATGAGAGCCATAGAACCTGTCCCACTTTCACAGATGGGAAAAGGCTTTTACTCAAGACTATTTCTGGTCCCAAGAAAACAAAGCTCATGGAGACCTATTCTGGACCTTTCAGTATTAAACACCTTTCTGGAAATTCCAAAATTCAAGATGCTTACTCTACAACAACTTCTTCCAATGCTCTCCCAGGATGCTTGGATGGTGACATTGGACTTAAAGGAAGCCTACTTACACATTCCTATCAGGCAGGAACGCAGGAAATACCTCAGATTCAAGGCAGGTTCGTGGCACTTTCAATTCTCTGTACTGCCCTTTGGTTTATCTACTGCGCCCAGACTCTTTACCAAGTGTCTGGCTCCAGTAGTAGCTTATTGCAGACTCCAGGGGATTCAAATTTACCCCTATCTGGATGACTGCCTTATTCAGGTGGACAGCAGAGACCTTTTACTTCAACATCTGGATTTTGTTCAACGTCTTCTCCTGCTTCTAGGATTTTCGGTGAACACAAAAAAGTCACATTTGATCCCTTCTCAGCAAATGATTTTTTTGGGAGCTCTTCTAAACACAAGCTTGCAAAGGGCCTTCCTCACTCCAGAAAAACAGTTACAGCTGGCCTCAATTTTCAAAACCTTGGCAACTTTACCTCAGCTCACTGCAAGGAAATTCCTGCAGGCTTTGGGCTACTTGGCTTCTTGCATCCTGTTGATTCCAAATGCAAGGCTTCATATGAGAAAACTTCAAAGGTACCTATAGAGTGTATGGTCTCAGCATTACCACAGTCTAGACACAATGATTCCACTGATTTCCTGCCTCCAAAAGGAACTCCTTTGGTGGTCCAGGGCTTGTGCTTTGAACGAAGGGAATCCCTTCCGTCTGCCTCAACCTTCTCAGATCATAACCACGAACGTTTCAGATTATGCTTGGGAAGCTCATTTTCTAGACATAGGCCAGCAGGGCTCTTGGACAAAGAAGCAACTACTCTGGCACATCAACTTGAAGGAAATGTTGGCAGTCCAAAATGCTCTTCTAGCATTCCAGACTCTTTTGAAACCAGGACCTCTTCTAATTCGTACAGACAACACCACAATCGTGTGGTACATAAACAAGCAAGGGGGCTCTCACTCTTACCCCCTTTGTAGACTAGCCATGAATTTATGGGACACAGCTCTAAATCTGAATCTGCATCTTCAAGCTCAGTTCATTCCAGGAAATCAGAACCTCTTAGCAGACAGCCTTAGCAGAAATCTCTTGGATCCTCACAAATGGATATTGGACCCCAACTTATTCAGCAGAATAACTGCAGTTTGGGGTTGTCCTCAAATAGATCTGTTTGCATCCCATCTCAATCATCAGTTGCCTCTCTTTTGCACCAGGTCCTTCCACAAAACAGCTTGGAAAGTGGATGCCCTGTCTTTCAGCTGGAGTAATCTTTCGGGATATGCCTTCCCTTCTCTTCCTCTTCTGCCTCGGGTGTTACTGAAAATAAAACAGGACAGACCCAAGACTATCATTCTGATAGCTCCAAATTGGCCTCGGCAGTTTTGGTATCCAACTTTAAAACTCCTATTCTTGGAACCTCCTTGGATTCTTCCTCTGATCCCTTCTCTTCTGTCCCAGCACCAGGGTCAGATGCAACACTATCAAATCAGGACTCTGCCTAGCAGCTTGGCTCTTCAAGGGCCTTTGATTCCTTCTCTTCCCAAACAAGTTTTGGATGTTCTTTTAGAAGCTAGGCGGCCTAGCACTAGAAAATCATATGCTTCAAAATGGAAAAGATTTTCTATTTGGATGCAGGATCGAGGTTCTGATCCTCTTTTGCCTAATATTTCCTCCATTTTACTTTACCTCTCAGACCTTCTGCTTAAAGGCCTTTCCTTTTCCTCCATCAAAATCCATGCTTCTGCTATCTCGGCTCATTTTAATACTGATCCCCCCATTTTTTCTCACCAGCTGGTGAGACAATTTCTGAGAGGAGCTAAGAATTTAAGACCTCCCAGAACTCCTCCTGTTCCTGTTTGGGATCTAAATTATGTTTTGGAGAAACTTACTTTGCCTCCTTTTGAGCCTGCTGCGGCTTCAGATATCAAGTTCTTATCCTGGAAGACTGCTATCTTATTGGCATTGACTTCTGCCAGAAGGGTTTCAGAGTTGCAAGCTCTCATGGCTGTGGAACCATACATTATCTTCCACCAAGACAGAGTTTCCTTGAGGACAAATCCTACATTTATGCCCAAGGTGATTTCTAAAGTGGCTCTAAATCAGACTATTCAACTTCCTACCTTCTTTCCAAATCCTCAAAATAAAGGGGAAAGGATCTTACATTCATTGGACGTACACAGGCAATTACGATTTTACCTGGACAAGACTAAAGATTTCAGGAAATCTGATCAATTGCTTATCTCTTATGCCTCCAGTTCTCTAGGTAAGGCTATTTCTAAACAAACTATTTCCAAATGGATTGCTCATGGAATAAGGTTTTGTTATTCTCACTATGGGAAACAGATTCCAGGTACTGTTAAAAGTCATTCTAATAGAGCAGCTGCCACTTCAGCAGCTTTTCTCAGAGGAGTTCCTACCAAGGAAATTTTGGAAGCTGCCACTTGGAGTTCAGTGCATACTTTCTTTAAGCACTATAATCTCCCTTTGTATTCTAAGTCTAGGGCAGGCTTTGCCTCTGCTGTGTTGCAGGGTCTTCTAGCTGCCCCTTCCTCTGCATAACCTCCTCCCTCATTCACAGCTTTGGGATTCTACCCTACAGTTATGACTGCAACAGTGAAACACGAAGAACATAGTACAGTTGTGTACACCTACCATAAATGTAGATGTTGGAGTGTCTTCACTGTTGCAGTCGATGTTTCCCTCCCACCAGTCCCCTCTTATTTTTGCTTGTTTTCTCTTCCACTTCTTTCGTGGTGTATTTGTGTTCCTTTTTAGACACCTTTTGGTTTGTTTTTTGGGGGCTTCTGACATCTGGGTCAAGAAAGGCTGGAGAAGATGGCGTCGGCTGTCAGCTTTATACCTCTGCGTTCTGACGTCAGGGTACTTGCTGGTACAGCTGACGCCGGACCCAGACTTTGGAATTCTGGCCGACCTTGGGCTGCCTGCCGGCAGGATCACCCTACAGTTATGACTGCAACAGTGAAGACACTCGAACATCTACATTTATGGTAGGTGTACACAACTGTACTTTTCTAGAGAAAAAAACGATTTTAAATTAAGTGCAACACAGGAAATGCAGTAAACAGGCTCTAGATGTGTTCCAAGTACTGTTACTGTTACAGATATAAACTTTAGCAAGCCGGAAAATGCCAAAAAGTAGACGGCAAAGCAGTAAAACTTAACAAAAAATCAGAAGAAAATACTTAAAATCACAAAAGTGGCTCCTTTTCTTCTCTCAGCATTTTCTCCCCTTGGTAGGTGCTTCAGCAACAACTAGCAAACCTGAAAAGATGCCAAAACCATGAGGCAGCCTGGTTTTAAGAGAGACAGATCAAGGAGATTATAATTGACCCAAAATGGCCAATAAAACTACAGCTTCTAGGTAGTAACCACTCCTCCAGGGACAGGCAGGCTGTTCAGTGTTAACCACTCCCACTGGTGAACACAGAGACTTCCCTTTAGCCCAAGCAAGCACTGGCCTTCTAGAAACTTCTAAACAGTTCAGAACAGCAAATCTGTAATTGAACTTTCTTAACTTTCAGAAAGTGGGAAAAAAGCAAGATTTTTTTTTTCTTTTTGTTGTAGTTTAAAGGTAGCGGAGATACACAAGCAGCAAAATAATCACAACTGTGCAATAAATGACCCCACACTTGAGTGCTAGGCCAAAATCAGGTAAAATGCAGTTTTTAGAGAAAAAATGATTTTAAATTAAGTGCAACACAGGAAATGCAGTAAACAGGCTCTAGATGTGCTCCAAGTACTGTTACTGTTACAAATATAAACTTTAGCAAGCCGGAAAATGCCAAAAAGTAGGTGGCAAAGCAGTAAAACTTAACAAAAATCAGAAGAAAATACTTAAAATCACAAAAGTGGCTCCTTTTCTTCTCTCAGCGTTTTCTCCCCTTGGTAGGTGCTTCAGCAACAACTAGCAAGCCTGAAAAGACGCCAAAACAACGAGACAGCGTGGTTTTGAGAGACAGATCAAGGAATTTAGAATTGACCCAAAATGGCCAATAAAACTACAGCTTCTAGGTAGTAACCACTCCTCCAGGGACAGGCAGGCTGTTCAGTGTTAACCACTCCCACTGGTGAACAAGTTAGCCCAAGCAAGCACTGGCCTTCTAGAAACTTCTAAACAGTTCAGAACAGCAAATCTGTAATTGAACTTTCTTAACTTTCAGAAAGTGGGAAAAAAAGCAAGATTTTTTTTGTTTTTTTTTCTTTTTGTTGTAGTTTAAAGGTAGCAGAGATACACAAGCAGCAAAATAATCACAACAGTGCAATAAATGACCTCACAGTTGAGTGCTAGGCCAAAATCAGGTAAAATGCAGTTTTTAGAGAAAAAATAATTTTAAATTAAGTGCAACACAGGAAATGCAGTAAACAGGCTCTAGATGTGTTCTAAGTACTGTTGCTGTTACAGATATAAACTTTAGCAAGCCAGAAAATGCCAAAAAGTAGGTGGCAAAGCAGTAAAACTTAACAAAAATCAGAAGAAAATACTTAAAATCACAAAAGTGGCTCCTTTTCTTTTCTCAGCATTTTCTCCCCTTGGCAGGTTCTTCAGCAACAACTAGCAAGCCTGAAAAGATGCCAAAACCATGAGGCAGCCTGGTTTTAAGAGAGACAGATCAAGGAGTTTAGAATTGACCCAAAATGGCCAATAAAACTACAGCTTCTAGGTAGTAACCACTCCTCCAGGTACAGGCAGGCTGTTCAGTGTTAACCACTCCCACTGGTGAACACAGAGACTTCCCTTTAGCCCAAGCAAGCACTGGCCTTCTAGAAACTTCCAAACAGTTCAGAACAGCAAATCTGTAACTGAACTTTCCTAACTTTCAGAAAGTGGGAAAAAAGCAAGATTTTTTTTTTCTTTTTGTTGTAGTTTAAAGGTAGCAGAGATACACAAGCAGCAAAATAATCACAACAGTGCAATAAATGACCCCGCACTTAAGTGCTAGGCCAAAATCAGGTAAAATGCAGTTTTTAGAGAAAAAAATGATTTTAAATTAAGTGCAGCACAGTAACATCTTTCAATTAACTGCTTGTAATTGTCCCAGTACTTGTATTCTAGGCCTGCCAGAATTCATGCATGCTCCCCTTGCTATCCCTTGATGTGCTATGAATATTACTCACTTGCATTGTCCTCCAAAATTACCATGATATTCTACTTCTGTTTATTAACTTATCCGATTTCAATCCAAATTTTGTTTTGCATGTAATATATTAATTTGTTCAAAAAGGACATTGTGTGTTTACTCATTTTTTAACTGTTCAGCAATGTTGCCAAAAAATTAATATCTGCTATAAACTTTTTAAGCCAAGCCTGGAAGTCTACTGATAATGTGCTTAGTCCAGTTGGGTTTCATGATCAAAATCAAAGAAATAAATTAAATAAATAAACACACACACACACACACACACACACACACACACACACACACACACACACACACACACACACACACATTCTGTCCTGGTTATGGTGAGTGAAGTGAGGTACCTTCAAGCAGGTTATCTCTTTTCTTAATAAGTTCCAGACTGGTAGTACATTTTGCTTTTAGGATCCTTTCTGGGACGTCTACAGTTACAAATTACTCTTCTATAAATGTCATGCATTATTTCCATCTGGGTTGCTAAAACCCATCTTCCTTTATCGTGTCTGAACCTTTTCATACTTCAAGATAAGAAAATGTCTGAGAAATTAAAGTTAGAGATACAAAAGCCTATCACTCACAAAGAAATCCCAGGCAGGATTAAAGAAGCCTAAACCAATAAGGTGCCAGGGATAGACAGTGTAATAATAGAATTATATAAATGGTTTCCTACTTCTATAAACTCTCTCTTACATAAAATATTTCTTAAACTCCAAGCACATGCAATAATTCCTCCCTTATGGAGATATTCTTTAATTACTTCTATTTTAAAGGAAAGCAAGGATCCTATTTATTGTAATTCTTGCAGACCAATTTCTTTATTAAATAATGATTATGAAATTTACATGTCAATTTTGGTTAATAAAATAACACTCTCGCTGTCCAAAATAATCAATGAAGATCAAACTGGTTTCATATATAACAGACGCTCGGAGGATAATATTAAAAGGATACTTACACTAGTAGATTATCTAAATAGAGAAAACCAGGAAGCAGTGATAATTGGACTAGACATAGAAAAGGCCTTTGACTCTTTAAACTTGGACTATTTAGTTAAACTTTTACATATATTTGATTTTTCTCTCTCTTTTATTACACTTATAAAAGAATGTTTATGAAAATAACTTAGCATATGTTAAAATAGGATATTTTTCCTCCAAAGCTATTCAGATCACTAGAGGTACTAAACAAGGTTGTGCCATGTCACCCGTATTGTTTGCTTTAGCTATAGAGATACTGGCCATCCTAATATGGAACAATCCAGAGATAAAAGGTAGAGATGTATATGATCAATACAGCTCCAAAATAATGCTTGCTGATGATATGCTTCTTGCCTCTAGGAAAGTGTTAAGTGAAGTGGACTTATTAACAGGGAAACTACCAAAATATTTCAGGCTTTTACTTTAATAAGTGAAAATCAAAATATTTTTTGCTAAATAAAAAAAGGAGATACAAGTAACTGGATACCACATTACGGTAAACAAGTTAGAACTTTAAACTATTTAGGGATTGCTTTATGTGACAATATGACAGAAACTCTAAATACCAATTACACGAACGTAATAGAGCTAATTAAAACATTCGTAATTAAATGGAATAATATGTTCATAATGTGTGAAAATAGATTACAATTGATAAAAATGGTCTTACTTCCTAAAGTAATGTACATAGCGCAGACCTTTTGTTATTCCCTGAAAAAAGACTCCTTAAAGAAGTCACGTCAGTCCTGGTAAGATTTTTATGGTATCCTAAAAAAATAGAGTAGTATTTTTCCCATCATATTAGACATTGGGAACAAGAGGGACTAAAATTTCCAGACATTGAATCTTATGTTAGAGCTTCTATACTTAATACTGTTATAGACTTGGTAAATCCTAATTACTCTTCTAATTGGAAAAAATTACGCTCAGTCATACTAATGAATGAAAACACTTTATCAAAAAAATCTCTTAACCTTAGATAAATAAAACATAGTATGGTATTCTCTGATCATGGACTTACAATATAATATAACAAAACCCACCAAAATAAATTTAATAAACCATGTTTTTTATGTCTTTAGGAAATTTATTAATATAAACATGGACATAAAACTCTGATTTACTCTCTTAATTCCATTCAGTAATACAAGGAATGCTCCTGATAGGATGCACAGAGAGATTTTTTACTTCATGGGAACACAGGAATTTATAATGCTGGCTACATTGCATAAAGAATCAACAAGTTTTTTAAGCACAACGTTTATTATCAGCTCATGAATTGAAATCTCATGATTGGTTATTATTGCATAATGTACTAAGGATCTATGTAGAATCATAAATAATTCATCTTTTAAAAATACTCCATTTATAATTTGGCTATTTGAAATCATTTACAACAATGCTAATATAAAGAATCAGCTATCATATCTTTACAAAGTAATAATTGGTTATAAAACAGTCCCTAAAACAAATTATTGGCAATACATCACTAAACAAATTCAGTCTCCCTTATCATCAGAAGATAAATCAAATATCTTGCTTTCAGTTAAGCTAACATCCAACTCACAATATTAGACAATATTCAGTTGGAAATACCAACATAGATCCTTTCTAACTCCTAATAAAATTTCCAAAATTAACTCTTCTAGTAGTGCATTCTGTTGGAGATGTCAATCATCAACGAATGCAGACTGGTCTCATATTTTTTATGATTGTATTGCCATTAAGACATATTGGAATTAGATTAATACATTTTTGCTAGCCATATACACAGATTCATTTGTTCTGACCAAACCTTTAATTTTATTAAATGCAATTAAAAGTTACAATATGAAGAAAATAGATCTGTATTTACTATGGACTATACTAGCAATAGCTAGCAAATGTATAACAAGGAGATGGAATACCAGCACAATGCCCACTATGGAGGACTTTCTATATTTATTGAAGAAATCGGCAGTAATGGAGATCAAAATCAAAGAACTAAGAACTTATCCTAAGCCATTAGCTAATAATCCATGAAGGAAAGTTTTAACTTAAATTGATACTTTACAACTGGAATCAGTCTCTTCCTGATAACATATACTCACCGCATTTGATTTATATAATTTAGATATGTTGTCTTAATCTACTATTGTCAGGCTTTATGTAAATATTGTATATAGTTAAATAATTCAAAGTTAAAATGTAACAAATTTTCATTATGCTATATGTTTTCAAAAAAAAAAAAATATTTGAGTAAAAAAAAAAGATACTTATCTGCCATATAAGAAGTAGAATTTTATAAGTAAAGATTGTTGAGATAAATGACCATGTAGGAGCCATTAAAATGACAACATAAAGGTGTATCAAATTCATTTACATGGGCCACATGAAGTAATTTGGTCTCTGAAAACAACAGTCTCAGTTTAAGGTGAATAGCCCCTTTAAAAAAGGAATTGGACTGATCTCAAAAGGAAGATAGCAGCTATGTTACGTAAAATGTGATTTCTAAAATATAAAATAAAGTCCCTGAGTAGCAGGTATACATACTGTAGATGTGGTGTGATTTGACCAATTAAATTTAAGTAAAAATCTCTGATACCAGGTAAGTCATTTGTAGTTCTTTGGATGTTCATAAGCACTTTTGTAAGACCACTGATATGAGAGAGCAGTGAACATAAAGACAAGCAGATGCAGAGTTATTTATAGAATGCAGCTGCATGCCACTCCTTGCAAGCAATATTATAGCAATAACCCACGCCTGGGTGTGGATAATACTAAATTTACCCACGGTTGGCATGGTTTGGTCCCTACGGCGAAGCCCGAGGGACCAAACAAAGCCAACCGTGGGTAAATTTAGCATTACCCACACCCAGAAGTGGGTTATTGCTATTATACCATGACATTATTTAAGAAAAGAAACTATTACTTTTCTTAAATAATGGCATAGTATAATGCCTGTTTGCTGCCCTTCCGCAGATGTCTGGCATCCGCGGCAGTTCTGATGTACTGCGCAGAGTTGTGGGCAAAAGCAACGGAGAAAGCAAGATCTCCATTGCTTTTTTTTAGTGTTTCGCTATGTTAAATGAGTTTAACATAGCGAGACAGTTTTAAAATAAGCAACGGAGATGTCCGTTGCTTATTTTAAAACTGTCTCGCTATGTTAAACTCATTTAACATAGCGAAACACTAAAAGCAACGGAGATCTTGCTTTCTCCGTTGCTTTTTAAACACTGTCTCACTATGTTAAATGGGTTTAACATGGCGAGACAGCTTTAAAATAAGCAACGGAGATCTCCGTTGCTTATTTTAAAGCTGTCGCTATGTTAAACCCATTTAACATAGCGAGACAGTTTTAAAAAGAGAGTTATACTAATGGAAAAAAGTCCGGGCGACCGGACCTTTTTCCATTAGTATAACTCAATTTACAACGGGCACGCTGGCCAATCAGCGTGCACGTTTTAGGGGGGGTCATGGTATAATTGTTTATAAAATAAACCTAAAAGAGCTATCCAAATGCATGCGTTTCTACTGTATTTCTGAGAAACTACAGTGTTTTCCTTAACATGTATGACATTTGTTTGTTGTTTTTTTCCCTTGACACTACAGTGGAAAAATGCTGCCGGCTAAATTAAGTTGCAGTATTTTTCCACTGTCATCTTTAGAGAGAAAAAATGCTTTGCTAGCAACACTGCTTCTGAAAAACAAGAAGCACTCAGTTTATGTCACTTTCAGTATTGTCATTCTATCTTACTGTGCATGAGAGAAAGTGTGTGCATGCTTGTGAGTGACAGAAGAATCAGGTTTGCTCTTAAGAAAACTATTCAGTTTTCAGAGACATGGTCAAACCTCTGATATTAAGGTTAAGTGGAAGGAGGATAATCACTGTCTGGGGCAACAATATTAAATATATTTTGAAGTGACTCGGTCAGTTTTTGTAGAGTTTTATAATGTAACTTTTACTTCCAGGTTCAGGCAGAGTTGTTACTTGAGATAGAAGCCAAGATTCAGAGATGCACTCTGTGTTTTAGCATGGTTTGCAGCACAGAACAAAAACTACAGTATAATGCAGGCAAGAGTATCCAAGCACTGACAATCAGCATACCTAAGAAGCTACCTCTGCTCCGATGTCAAAATTGGAGCAAGGCTAAAAAGTTACAATCCCATTAAAGTGAAGCAGAGCAAGTAGCAAGTGGTGATGAAAGGTAGCACCTACAAGCAGACTAGATTAAATCTTATGATACCTGAAGGCATCAGGTAATATGAGTCAGTGCATAATTGAACAAGCTGTTGGAAAACACCTCATAGTATTACCTTATACATAGTGTGAGCACATGTTGTTAGGTTCAGTCACCTGGACACTTACTTATTCTATACAGAGGGAGGAAAGGGAGAAAATAACAGCAGGAAATGGGGAAATATAATAGAAGACATAATGGGAAATGGAAAAATAAAGGTAAAGAAGGTGGTAAGAGGCAGGGAGCATTTTTGTGGTGAAAGCTACTCTATATGTATATATATATATATATATATATATATATATATATATATATATATATATATATATATATATATATATATATATATATATATATATATACATATTATGGAGAGACAGAGGGAGAGAGAGAAAGAAGTAATAATGAGAACACTGACAGGGAAACAGGGAAGAAAGTTTGGAAAGGTTAGCCAATGGAGGAACACAAATATACCCAAAACAGTACAGACAAATGGGTGTTGTTTATACATTAGGTGTGTGGGACAAGGGCAGAACAGAGGCAAACATAGATGGAAAAATGGTGTTGGAAAGGCACAGACAATGCACAAGGGTGACTTGTGCTGTAATAAGATAGGGGGTACTACTGAGTTTCATCAGAAGATGATACAGATGGATCAATGTGATCACATCCTGTTCTAGTGCCCTGCTGATGAAGTTTGTTGGTTTTGTACATCTGTAATGCATTTCAGGAAGTGTATGGTAATGGCTACCTGCCACTTCCCTCTGCCTCCTCCCACACTGTTGACTAAGCTTCAGCAGTTTTCAAGCTGAGCTACCTGCCTGGGAAAGGGCGAAGGCTGGAACAACACCTCACCCCCTGTGTTGAAATCCCAGCCATCTTACTTGCCTCAGTAAAGTCATAGGACAGAACTGTAGCTAGTTACTCTGGCACCCTGTGCATTTTGACATTTGCTGATTGCACCCCAACTTGGGCCCCCCTTTTCATAGGTTCATAGGTAGGTACTATGCTATTGGCCCTAGAGCCTATATAAGCCTAGCCAAAAGGTACCCTGGCTTTCATCACCCAAGAAAATTATTTTCCTGT
The DNA here is from genome assembly GCF_019279795.1 of Protopterus annectens. Lineage (NCBI taxonomy): Eukaryota > Metazoa > Chordata > Ceratodontiformes > Protopteridae > Protopterus > Protopterus annectens. The sequence goes on from NC_056741.1 coordinate 1,852,118,332, forward strand.
GCCACTGTCGAGCAAAGCCACAGAAGTGATCCCTGGGGTGAATTTCCTATCTCCCATCCAATCATCAAGATTTGTCTTGAAGAGTGCTAATGAGGAACTTTGTTTGATATAGATAAGTAGTTTGTTCCAGAGTATGGGAAGTCTCTAGGACAGGAATCTATCCCTCCAGCATGTTCTGTTTATTGTGGTGACAAGGTTTAGGTCCCTAGAGCGTGTAGCTCATAGGGATTGGGATTTCTTTAAGTGGAGCATGTCTAAAAGCTCTGGGTTTGACATAGCTTTGTGTGTTAGGCAGAGATCGCCTCTGAGTAGGCGATATGCGACGGAGTAAAGCTGCAGTATTTTGAGACTGTCTGTGTAGGGCATCTGTTTGAGGCTGCTAATTCTCTTTGTGAGGTATTTCTGCAGCCTTTCCAGTTGTTGTAGATGTCTTGTGAGGTACATACCAAAAGGGGCATTGTACTCTATAATGGGTCTATTGAGTGACGAGTAGAGGGAAGCAATGACCTCTTTTTTTTCCTGGATGAGAAACCTTTTGTGATGAGGTGTGCTACATAGAAGTATTTCTTGACTACTGTGGCAATGTGATTATCAAAGGAGAGACTACTGTCCACCTGTGTCCCAAGGTCTCTTATCACACTTTTGGTGTTAAGTAGACTACTGCCTATGTGGTAGTTCATGGGTACAGAGGTTTTACCAAAAGGGATGTTTTTTACCTGTGCAGCCGTGATTACAGGAAATTTGCATTCTTCTGGTTTAGAGATGGGCCCTTTAGGGGATGATAGGGGGTAAAGTTAGCACTGAACCTATCTGCCATGATGTTGGCAATATCAGTTGGTTCTGTATATTTAATGCCATTGTGCTGTAACTCAGAGCAGATCTGAGTGTTGCCACTGAGATTCTTGACATAGCTATAGAATGCTTTGTGGTTGTCTTTAGTGTCAGCGGCGATTTTGTTTTCATAACTAGCTTTGGAGAATTTTATGAGGGATCTCAGCTTCTTAGGCTGACCAGGGAGTTTCTCCAATCATGGGATTTTACTCTTTTTTGCAACAGTTTCTTTCTTCTGTTGTAGAGTTTGTTTATGGCAGGGAACCACCCGAATGACTTCCTTTTTTTGGAGGATAGCATCTTGGTTCTGTTAGAGATTGCACGATCCATGCAGTCATGTAGGTGCTTATAAAGTGCATTTGTGTAGGATTCAGCAGTCATACCTCTATTGTCTGTCAGCATGGGTGCGTGAAGTTTGCCACTTCTGTCTAAGAAGCGTGAAGTTGGCTTTGGAGAAATTTTTTACTGTGGTTTCCCTAATGGGGGGTGGCCCACACTTGTTGTGCTTGTGCCATGGGTTCAGCATGTATGGCTCATTGGCATCATCATAACATGCAGGGTGGAGACAATTGGGAAGGACAGCATTAGGGAAAATGGTTTTCAAATGATTTTTACAAATGTAGTACATGTTAAAACATAATCTGCAACCAAACCATGCTGTGCCACAATCTCAGCTGTCTCCTGTGATAGCCAATATGCCTGGCCTTCCACTCTGCCCATGCTGAAAGACACAAGAGAGAAAACAGACTTCATACACAGCTATAGGTGAGCTAGAGACAGCAGTGCAAAACTGCACTCTTCCATGTGCATACATGATAACAGAAACTTGGAAGTATTCTCACAACTCCACAAATAAGCTACAGTTCCATGTCTACATGAAGATAGCAAAAGCCTGACATGGTGTCCACAGCCTCACATCTGAAGAGCTATGCAGTCCCCATAATTCGCACCAAAGCTGTGACAGTAAGAGAAGCAACAGGAACAGTGCAGAGCCAGTTTCCCATAGTAACACCCCTGGTTAAGTCGCTTTTTATGTTTCAATAAAAACAACTTTTTTTCTGGACATTGCTCTGAATGGTAAAAAAGTTAAAATGTCACTATGAAAAACAGTAGACATTGCATGCACTTAATATACTTATTGGGCCTTTTCTGCCTAATATCCAGTACTCACTTCTGAATATCTTCAGTGTGGTGTCACTGCAGATCATCATATTGCTACCAGCACTGTTCGGTGATCCTGGAGATGCCATGTGGCTCACTCAGCAGGTTGGCATGGTCAGACAAGGCATCCACTCTTTGAAATGGACTGTTGGAAAATCCCAGCAACTGCTCCCTGAACTGGCTGTGCAACAGGCAGTGCATAATCCTGCTCTCTGTACCACACCAGGTAAGCAGTCTTTGAGGAGCAATAGTGCTGACAGCCATTGTCGTCAGTGTCCTGTAAAACAAGATGGTGTCCAGTGAGTCTTGCTGGAAAAGTGAATTCTGAATCATGGGCAGCACAGCCTGATGCCAGCATAATGTGTGATGCATATACTCATGCAACCAGCATTTTTGAGCCCTTGCTCATGATGTGTCAGCAGTGTGCTGTAGACTCTAAGTGTGTATAATGTCTCCCATGCACTTCACTGAACTGATTCATAGACATACATGGGACGAGTCTGTATTACTTCATCAAAACCCAACTTCAGTGAATGGCCATTCATCGAATGTTTACATCCGCAAACATTTTCCCAGGGAAGTGAGTTAGTTGGCCAACATATGGAAATGTGCCTTTTTCCCGAATGTAGTGTGAAGTCGAAGTTGGTATATAAGTGGGGGTGGGGGTGGGGTTGGGATCACATCCCTCCACATTGAGGGGTGTGGATGGTGTAGACTTCCATTTGGTGGCTTTGCTATACTATGGTGTGTGTAGCTCAGTATGTTGGACAGCTAACTCACTTTCCTGGGAAACACATTCATTGATGTGAACGCTCGATGAACGGTTGTTCGCTGATTTGTGTTCGATGAATGGACGTTCTCTGAAGTTGAGTTTTGATGAAGTAACATACCCCCCATGGAATGTAGCTTCATTTCAATACATTCTGTGCAATCTCTGTGGGTAAAGCAGATGTTTTGCCATTTTAAATACCAACACATACACCAAAAAAGGAGCATCAGCATGAATACAGAATTCTGATGCAAGTTTCTGGCAGCAGTGAAACATGATGTCTTGACTTGGAACAGAGTACAAAGCATATATTAATCCCTAAGATAATGTCTTACAACTTGTATTATATGATACATATAGCTGAATATCTATACTGCAGGTGAGGGAAGACATACCACTATACCACTTTCAGGACTGCCTACTCCTGTGCTACCTATATGTCCTAAGCACACCTTGGTCTTACAATGTGGTGATACCTGTTGAGAGCCTCCTGTGTGTCACACAGGCATCATGCCACAGGAATCCACTTTCATATGTTATCAAATAGGTGACCCTATTCTTGCTGTCAGTGATGAACATCCCATGATATTTATATCCCTGTGGATCTCTGTGTGACAACCACACCAGCTGTTAACTTGCATGAATGTTACTACATTGGTCTGGGGTATCACTGGTGTACCCCACAGTCCATAACATACCATAATATGGTACCTACGATATTCCTTTTCCATTGCAAACCTGCACTGTTGTATATACCTATGGAAACCCATTATTTGTAACTGGTACAATGCTATCCCCAGCAGTCACTGGCATACAGATATGTCTTTTGTTCTCATAAGTGTCCATATGTCCTCCAGAGGTGGCAAGCAGCAGTGGTTGGACAACTTTATCTGAGCTGAGAATGACATCCAGCAATAAGCACTCAGGACCCACAGAGTACTCACCATTTCATACTGGGCCACATCTAGGAGATAACGGTCCATAATGTCAGTGATGTTTGTTAGTGGGACAGCATAGCACAACAGCACTGGAAGCATGACACTGACATGATCAGGTGAGCCCTGCTAGGAGACAACGAAGGCATAACATATCCTTGGCACCTGTGCAAATGATGACAGCTGTGATCCACTGCACCCTTATTCCCCTGTGGTGTATTTGCAGAGGTCTGATGTAATGTACCTTATCCATGCACTGCTCACCATAGTCTTTAACACTACATACATCTTGTTTATTTGTGACACCACACTGTCACTGTGAACTTTAAATGGTCAGATAGAGCTAGACTAGATGCTGTTGCTTTGCTTGCACTGTCTTGGTGTGTGTAGTGTGACTGTTATTTACTGCCTGTAAGTCGCACTGTTATTGCAGGATGATGATGGTGAGCTGGCTGTGACAGGGAGGGCTCTAGTGGGTTCACAATTTCTGGTAGATGGAATGTTGGTCTATGTGCTTCTCAGCAATCATACAAGGCATGCTATAAACATCTTGTAAGTTGTGGCAGGGGTTAATGGCACTGTCCTCTCAGGCAGCACAAATGTTTTTTCAGCGGGCTGAACACATGCTGTATGAAATTTCTGGTTTAAATCCTAGCATCATAGGAAGTTACTAGGCTATTGGCCCTGAAGCCCTTACAAGCCTAGCCAAGAATTTAGCCCATGTTCCAACAAGTCAGCACCCTACACTGGTGGAATCCCAGTAGTGTATTTTCTGTTCCCCTTCCAGTTATCCAGGTTACACTTAAAAACGTTTAATGAGGTACACTGCTTTACATGGAGAGGGAGTCTGCTCCAAAAAGGGGGGAGTCTCTGGGATACAGATCTATCCTATTGATGTCGCAGACCAGGTTGAGGTCACGTGTGATGGTTACTTGAGTGGAGCTTGACTTGCAGATATGCAGCATTCTCATCAGGGCAGAGTCTGAGATTGCTTTGTATGCCAGACAGAGCTCACCTCTGAGGAGTCTGTAGGAGACTGAATAGAGAGACAGGGCTTTTAGCCTATCTGTGTAGGGTAGATGTTTGAAGCCCTGCATTCTCCAGGTGAGGAACCTCTGCGGTCTCTCCAGCTGCTGCATGTGCTTTTTGAGGTACCTGCCAAAAGGGGCATTGTACTCAATAATGGGTCTTATAAGGGAAGAATACAGGGATGTTATGACCACCTTGTCCCTGGATGAGATACCATTACTAATGAGGTGGGCCATGTAGAAAGCTTTCCATACAACAGAGGAAATATTGTGGTCAAAAGTCAGTTTGCTATCAACCTGGGTGCCCAACTCCCTCACAACTGATTGTGTGCTTAGTGCCTTATTATCGATGTGATCATTTGTTGTGATGTAATTCTCCCCAAAAGGGATGATGATGCATTTTTTGGCATTCAGTTTGAGGCCATGTTTCTGGCACCAGTCATTTGTTTGGGTGAGACCCTCTTGGAGGATGTCCACATCAATAGGAATTGATGACAGCACCCAGCTTGCAGTCATCTGCAAACTTGGTCTTCCATAGCCCACTACATTTGGCCTGCACCTCTGAGAAGTATATCCTAAACAGCAGAGGCCCCAAGACTGATCCCTGGGGTACACCGCATATTACGGATCTACTACTTGAGGTAGCTTCCCCATTTTTGACTAGGTGGGCTCTATCAGTTAGCCAGTTTGCTACCCATCTGGTAACATATGGATTGATGCCAAGTTGAGATAGTTTATCTATTATACCTGAGTGGGGAATAGTATCGAAGGCCTTGGCCTGGTCAAGGTAGGCAGTGTGCACTATCTTCCCCTCATCTATTGCCTTGGTGACTGTCTCAAAGAAGTCGATCAAATTTTACAGGCATGACCTCCCATTGACAAAACCAAACTGTGTGGGATCGAGTGTCTGGAGGTTGCCAATGTCCTTGTTAATGAGGTCCATGATAATCCATTTGATGGCCTTGCAGATCAGGTTAGTTAGGCTGATGGGTCTATAATTTCCTGGATTGGTGGCTGCTCCACCTTTGTGCAAAGGGATGACAGTAGTTGTCCTCCACTCAGCTGGAACAAAGCTGGTACTCAGGTTTTGGTTGAAGAGGGTGCCTAATGGTGTTGCAAGTTCCTGCCTGAGTTCATGTAGGATGCAGCCTGGGATGTTATCGGGTCCCATGGAAGCTGTATTTTTTGCCTTTGAGAGGGCAGTGATGACTTGCTCCCTAGAGATAAGGGGAGTGGGGCAGGTGCTGGGAGTGTCCTGTTTTACTGATGGGGGACAAAGGAGTGAAGTTTTCACTGAACCTGTCTGCCAGCAGGTTGGCTATATCTACAGGGTTTGTGTATGTGGTGTCTTTGACCACTAGTTCTGAGCAGATCTGGGTGCCTCCTTTGAGATTGCGGACATATGTGAAGAAAGCCTTATGATTGTCTTTAGAAGATGTGGCCAGTTCGGACTCGAAGTTTGCTTTGGAGGATTTCACTAGTGCTCTTATTTGCTTGTTCAGGATAAGGAGAGATTGCTTCCAATTAGACTCCTGCTCCTTCTTAGTCCTGAACAGCATTTTTTCCTTTAATTATAGAGATTGTATATTGTAGATGTCCACCAGACAGGTTTACTCTTCCTTGAGGAGGAGGATTTCTTCCTGTCTGGTATTCCTGATTCCATGCAGCTATGTAAATGTTCATATATTACTTTGAGGTAGGTTTGGACATATATACCTTTTGCAGTTTTGAACCAGGTTTCTGTGGCTGCACAAATGTCAGCTTCTTCCAGGATTAAGAATGCTTGCAATGAGGGAAGCTTCATGTTTAGACTCTTAGTATTTAGCAGCATGACATTTAATTTACATTTTAATGAAATTTTCATGTTGGTAGCTTTGACCTCATGGAATTGCCTACAAAAGGCACTATAGGTGAGGCAAGAACCTTTGACAAGAGCCTGAAGCCCAAGGGAGACAGATGTGGGCCATCTCTGGCAAAGCATTGAGGCTTGGCAATCATGTCATCCCCTTGGGAATGACGCCAGAAACTAAGCCAGTTGTTAAAGTCAGTCATTTTCTGTTTGTATTGAGGCATCATTCGTGATGATGTTAGAATGCTGCTTAAGGCTAGGAACAAACCTGCCTGGGACATATACTCAGCAAGCCTGATCACGTCTCTCTTACAGGGATGGGATGGTAATTTGTGCACACCTTGTTTTTCCCAAAGGGGATGACTATGCACTTTTTAGCATTTAGCTTGGGGCCGTGGCTCTGGCACCAAGCATCCTTCTCTGTAAGACCCTTTTGGAGGATGCTTGTGTCAGCTGGAGATTCGATTATGGCCCCCAGTTTGCAGTCATCTGCGAACTTTGTCAGCCATAATCCCCCCGTGTTAGCCTGAACCTCAGAGAAGTATATACCGAACAAGAGAGGTTCCAGAACTGAGCCCTGTGGGACGCCACTTGTAACTCATTTGGATTCGGACATGGCACCTGTGATTCTGACCATGTGGGTTCTATCTCTGAGCCAATTTGCAACCCATATTGTGATATAGGGATTGATATTTAAGCTTGTAAGCTTATTTATGATGCCCGAGTGGGGTATTGTGTCGAAGGCTTTTGCGAGGTCCAGGTAGGCTGTGTGGACTACCTTGCCCTCATCTATGGCTTTGGTAACTGTTTCAAAGAAATCAACTAGGTTTAAGAGGCAAGATCCACCCTTAACAAAGCCGAATTGGGTAGGGTCCAGTGTCAGGAGGCTCCCAATGTCTTTGTTTATGAGTTCCATGATAATACGCTCCATAGCTTTACAGACCAGACTAGTCAGGTTTATGGGGCGATAGTTTCCGGGGTCCGTTGTGGCACCACCTTTGTGGAGTGGGACCACTGTAGCTGTACGCCATTCTTTGGGTACATATCCTGTAGTAAGGCTAAGTTTGATCAGTGACTTAATGTGAGGGTTCAGTTCTTCTTGGAGCTCATGTAAGACACAGCCTGGGACACCGTCCGGTCCGATAGATGCTTTGTTTTTTGCTTTGGAGAGGGCAGCTTTCACCTGTACATCTGTGATGTCAGGGAGGTTACATTCAGTAGGGATAGGCATTTGCTCCTTTGGGGGGGAAGGGGGGAGAAGTTTGCACTGAATCTGTCTGCCAGGATGTTGACTATGTCTGTAGGTTCGGTATATTTTGTACCGTTATGCAACAATTCAGAGCATATCTGGGAGTTTCCACCCATGTTCCTGACATAACTAAAGAAGGCGTTGTGATTGTCTTTAGTGTCTAGGGCAATTTTTCTTTCAAAACTGGCCTTTGATGATTTTATGAGGGATCGAAGGTTCTTGCTAATACTGGTCAGAGATGCCTTCCTTTTTGGGATTTTGCTCTGTCATGTAGTAGCTTCCTGCTTCTGTTGTATAGCTTATTTATGGCCGGGGTCCACCAGACCGGTCTCCTGTTTTTGGAGGAGTGAGTCTTGGTTTTATTTGGGATAGCACGATCCATGCATTCCTGCAGGTGCTCATAGAATGCATTTGTAAAGGATTCTGCAGATTGGGCTGTATTATCCTCTGGCCCAGGGGCTTTGAAGGATTCCACCTCAGTCTTGAGAAGTGCAAAGTTGGCTTTTGAGAAATTCTTTACAGTGATTTCCTTGGCTGGGGGTGGGGACGGGATATGGATGTCCAGGGAAATTTGTTTATGGTCTGATCTTACCAATGAGGGGTTTACCTCTGGTGTGGAACATAGAGTCCCCATGTTGGTGATAACCAGGTCCAATACGTTGTTCTGTCTTGTGGGAGTGGTGACCAGTTGTTCCATTGCGTTAGAGTTTATAAATTCAAGGAATCATTGGGTGAGCGTGTTTGGGCTTGAGTAGTTTTCCCAGTCAATGTTTGGGTAGTTGAAGTCACCCAATAACATAGTGTTTGGAGAGACCTTCATATTCTCCAATGTTCTCCGGAATGCCAAGTGGGGTTCCTGTAATAGGGAGGGTGTTCTGTAGCAGGCTACAAACTGAAAGGCAGTTTTTCCCGCTGTTAGTTGCACATGGATGGTTTCCGATGCTTCATGCAGTGCCACTAACCTGGAGGTGTAGGTATCTTTGATGAATATAGATACTCCCCCTCCTTTTGTGCTTCGGTCCGAGTTTTGGGGCCGAAATGCATGGTATGAGTTATAACCTGGTAGTGCTGGGGTGCTCTCAGGAGCCTTGAACAGGTTTCTGTTACTGCACAGACATTGATTTTCTCCATACTGAGGAGAGTCTTGAGTGCGTGCATCTTGAGGTTTAGACTTCTGGCATTGAGTAGCATCACCTTTAGTTTTTTTATCTTTGGGTTGTCTATGGAGGTGGGTTTGTCCTTTGAGCCTTGCCTAAAAAAGGCACTATGGGGGTGGCAAGAGACTTGGCCAGTATATGAAAGCCTAAGGGTGATAGGTGCAAGCCATCCCTAGCAAAGCAACGTGGCTTGTCGAGCATGTCATCCCAGGCTGACAGACACTGGATCCCCTTTGAATGACACCAATACTTTAGCCAATTGTTGAAACTGATCATTTTGTCTTTATACTGTGGCATCATTCTTGGTGAGGGCAAGATGCTACTCAAGGTCAGGGTCATACCAGCCTGGGCTACATGGTCAGAGAGCTCCTCTATGTCTCTTTTCATGTAGTCCAGGGAGGTATGTCTCAGGTCATTCACTCCAGCATGGACAATGATGGAGTCATACTTGTACTTGCTTTGGAGTGACCTGAGTGCTTGCGTTATGTGGTGGATCCTGGCACCTGACAGGCAGCTTACAGTGATCTTCTCCTTGTTCAGTCTGGTGAGCGGGACGTCAGTGTGCCGGACAATAGAGTCCCCTATAACAAGTGTATTTGGTGTGTTGTTTGGCCTTAAGGGCTGTGACTGTGAGGCACACTGATTTTGTTAGATATGTGATTTGTGGGTATTGTTGAGGGGTGGCTGTGTCTTGGATATCTGCTTAGGAGGTCTTTGCTGTTTAGACAGATTTTTATTTAGAGCCTCCGAGTATGTTTTTGTGTGTTTCTGTGTTGGGTAATCAGATGCAATAGGTCTGTGTGAGACTGGATTTGTGGTGTGGGTGGTTACCTTTTCCTCCTGACTGACTGTGCCAGTCTTGAGTTGAGAGAGCTCTGCCTCCAGTTTGTCTGTGTAACTGCATCTCTCACATGTATTAGAGTTTGTTGGAAGGAGGAGAGGGTTGTCTGTGTACATAAGGCAATTGTAACATTGCCTAAAAATTCCCAGATTCACCAGCTGGACTGGAGACTAACCTTGAAACTGACCCTTGGACATACCAGATTAGTATAGGGAACATTTTTTTACTGATCAGATTAGGGAAGGGAACTGATTTTTCACTTGATCAGGAAGGCCCAATCGGGTGTCTAATACTTATGAGAAGTCAAGTAGGGTGTAGTGCTTTAGTTAGTTAGTGTTTCCTTATAAGAGCTGAGCAAGTGCAGGGCTTTACAAAGAGAATAGAGTGATTACTTTGAGAGTTTGAACAGTTCTAAGGGAAAAAGTGAAGAGCATACTTTGTGGAGCCTGGAATAGTTTAAACCTGTTTAGGCAGCGCTGCCCGACGCTGCTCAGTGCGCAAAACCGCTCAAAAAAAAACCCACTGCAAAGCAGTAAAACTTAACAAAAAATCAGAAGAAAATACTTAAAATCACAAAAGTGGCTCCTTTTCTTCTCTCAGCGTTTTCTCCCCTTGGTAGGTGCTTCAGCAACAACTAGCAAGCCTGGTTTTAAGAGAGAAAGAGATGAAGGAGTTTAGAATTGACCCAAAATGGCCAATAAAACTACAGCTTCTAGGTACTAACCACTCCTTCAGGGACAGGCAGGCTGTTCAGTGTTAACCACTCCCACTGGTGAACACAGAGACTTCCCTTTAGCCCAAGCAAGCACTGGCCTTCTAGAAACTTCCAAACAGTTCAGAACAGCAAATCTATAAATGAAATTTCTTAACTTTCAGAAAGTGGGAAAAAAGCAAGATTTTTTTTTCTTTTTGTTGTAGTTTAAAGGTAGCAGAGATACACAAGCAGAAAAATAATCACAGCAGTGCAATAAATAACCCCAGACTTGAGTGCTAGGCCAAATTCAGGTAACATGCAGTTTTTAGAGAAAAAAACGATTTTAAATTAAGTGCAACACAGGAAATGCAGTAAACAGGCTCTAGATGTGTTCCAAGTAATGTTACTGTTACAGATATAAACTTAAGCAAGCCGGAAAATGCCAAAAAGTAGGCGGCAAAGCAGTAAAACTTAACAAAAAATCAGAAGAAAATATTTAAAATGACAAAAAGTGGCTCCTTTTCTTCTCTCAGCGTTTTCTCCCCTTGGTAGGTGCTTCAGCAACAACTAGCAAGCCTGAAAAGACGCCAAAACCACAAGGCAGCCTGGGTTTAAGAGAGAAAGATCAAGGAGTTTAGAATTGACCCAAAATGGCCAATAAAACTACAGCTTCTAGGTAGTAACCACTCCTCCAGGGAAAGGCAGGCTGCTCAGTGTTAACCACTCCCACAGGTGAACACAGTGACTTCCCTTTAGCCCAAGCAAGCACTGACCTTCTAGAAACTTCCAAACAGTTCAGAACAGCAAATCTGTAACTGAACTTTCTTAACTTTCAGAAAGTGGGAAAGTAGCAAGATTTTTTTTGTTTTGTTTTTTTCTTTTTGTTGTAGTTTAAAGGTAGCAGAGATACACAAGCAACAAAATAATCACAACAGTGCAATAAATGACCCCACACTTGAGTGCTAGGCCAAAATCAGGTAAAATGCAGTTTTTAGAGAAAAAAAAAGATTTTAAATTAAGTGCAACACAGGAAATGCAGTAAACAGGCTCTAGATGTGTTCCAAGTACTGTTACTGTTACAGATATAAACTCTAACAAGCCGGAAAATAACAAAAAGTAGGCGGCAAAGCAGTAAAACTTAACAAAAAATCAGAAGAAAATACTTAAAATCACAAAAGTGGCTCCTTTTCTTCTCTCAGCATTTTCGCCCCTTGGTAGGTGCTTCACCAACAACTAGCAAACCTGAAAAGACGCCAAAACCATGAGGCATCCTGGTTTTAAGAGAGAGAGACCAAGGAGTTTAGAATTGACCCAAAATGGCCAATAAAACTACAGCTGCTAGGTAGTAACCACTCCTCCACGGACAGGCAGGCTGTTCAGTGTTAACCACTCCCACTGGTGAACGCAGAGACTTCCCTTTAGCCCAAGCAAGCACTGGCCTTCTAGAAACTTCCAAACAGTTCAGAACAGCAAATCTGTAACTGAACTTTCTTAACTTTCAGAAAGTGGGAAAAAAAAGCAAGATTTTTTTTTTCTTTTTGTTGTAGTTTAAAGGTAGCAGAGATACACAAGCAGCAAAATAATCACAACTGTGCAATAAATGACCCCACACTTAAGTGCTAGGCCAAAATCAGGTAAAATGCAGTTTTTAGAGAAAACAACGATTTTAAATTAAGTGCAACACAGTAGTAACATCTTTTGATTAAATGCTTGTAATTGTCCCAGTACTTGTATTCTAGCTCTGCCAGAATTCATGTATGCTCCCCTTGCTATCCCTTGATGTGCTATGAATATTACTTGCATTGTCCTCCAAAATTACCAATATAATCTACTTCTGTTTATTAACTTATCCGATTTCAATCCAAATTTTGTTTTGCATGTAATATATTAATTTTTTCAAAAAGAACATTGTGCGTTTACTCATTTTTTAACTGTTCAGCAATGTTGCCAAAAAAGTAATATCTGCTATAAACTTTTTAAGCCAAGCCTGGAAGTCTACTGATAATGTACTTAGTCCAGTTGGGTTTCTTGATCAAAATCAAAGAAATAAATTAAATAAATAAACACACACGCACACACACACACACACACACACACACACACACACACACACACACACATTCTGTCCTGGTTGTGGTGAGTGAAGTGAGGTACCTTCAAGCAGGTTATCTCTTTTCTTAATAAGCACCAGACTGGTAGTACATTTTGCTTTTAGGATCCTTTCTGGGACGTCTACAGTTACAAGCTACTCATCTATAGATGTCATGCATTATTTCCATCTGGGTTGCTAAAACCCAGCTTCCTTTATCGTGTCTGAACCTTTTCATACCTCAAGATAAGAAAACATCTGAGAAATTAAAGTTAGAGATACAAAAGCCTATCACTCACAAAGAAATCCCAGACAGGGTTAAAGAAGCCAAAACCAATAAGGTGCTAGGGATAGACGGTGTAATAATAGAATTATATAAATTGTTTCCTACTTCTATAACCTCTCTCTTATATAAAATATTTCTTAAACTCCAAACACATGCAATAATTCCTCCCTCATGGAGATATTCTTTAATTACTCCTATTTTAAAGGAAAGCAAGGATCCTATTTATTGTAATTCTTGCAGACCAATTTCTTTATTAAATAATGATTATAAAATTGACATGCCAATTTTGGTTAATAGAATAACACTCTCGCTGTCCAAAGTAATCAATGAAGATCAAACTGGTTTCATATATAACAGACTGTCGGAGGATAATATTAAAAGGATACTTACACTAGTAGATATTCTAAATAGAGAAAACCAGGAAGCAGTGATAATTGGAGTAGACATAGAAAAGGCCTTTGACTCTTTAAACTTGGACTATTTAGTTAAACTTTTACATATATTTGATTTTTCTCTCTCCTTTATTACATTTATAAAAGAATGTTTATAAAAATAACTTAGCATATGTTAAAATAGGACATTTTTCCTCCAAAGCTATTCAGATCACTAGAGGTACTAAACAAGGTTGTGACATGTCACCCATTTTATTTGCTTTAGCTATAGAGATACTGGCCATCCTAATATGGAACAATCCAGAGATAAAAGGTATAGATGTATATGATCAATATAGCTCCGAAATAATGTTTGCTGATGATATGCTTCTTGCCTCTAGGGAAGTGTTAAGTGAAGTGGACTTATTAACAGGGAAACTACAAAAATATTTCAGGCCTTTACTTTAATAAGTGAAAATCAAAATATTTGTTGCTAAATAAAAAAAGGAGATACAAGTAACTGGATACCACATTACTGGTAAACAAGTTACAACTTTAAACTATTTAGGGATTGCTTTATGTGACAATATGACAGAAACTCTAAATACCAATTACACCAATGTAATAGAACTAATTAAAACATTCGTGATTAAATGGAATAATATGTTCATAATGTGTGAAGATAGATTACAATTGATAAAAATGGTCTTGCTTCCTAAAGTAATGTACATAACGCAGGTCCTTTTGTTGTTCCCTGAAAAAAGACTCCTTAAAGAAGTCACGTCAGTCCTGTTAAGATTTTTATGGTATCATAAAAAAATAGAGTAGTATTTTTCCCATCATATTAGAGAATGGGAATAAGGGGGACTAAAATTTCCAGACATTGAATCTTATATTAGAGCTTCTATACTTAATACTGTTATAGACTGGGTAAATCCTAATTACTTTTCTAATTGGTAAAAATCACACTCAGTCATACTAGTGAATGAAAACACTTTATCAAAAAATCTCTTAACCATAGATACATAAAACATAGTATGGTATTCTCTGATCATGGACTTACAATATAATATAACAAAACCCACCAAAATAAATTTAATAAACCATGTTTTTTATGTCTTTAGGAAATTTATTAATATAAACGTGGACATAAAACTCTGGCTTACTCTATTAATTCCATTCAGTAATACAAGGAATGTTCCTGATAGGATGCACAGAGAGATTTTTTACTTCCTGGGAATGCAGGAATTTATAATGCTGGCTATATTGCATAAAGAATCAACAAGTTTTGGAAGCACAACATTTATTATCAGCTCATGAATTGAAATCTCATGATTGGTTATTATTGCAGAATGTACTAAGGATCTATGTAGAATCATAAATAGTTCATCTTTTAAAAATACTCCAACATTTATAATTTGGCTGTTTGAAATCATTTATAACAATGCTAATATAAAGAATAAGCTAGCATATCTTTACAAAGTAATAATTGGTTATAAAACAGTCCCTAAAACAAATTATTGGCAATATATCACTAAACAAATTCAGTCTCCCTTATCATCAGAAGATAAATCAAATATCTTACTTTCAGTTAAGCTAACATCCAACTCACAATATTAGACAATATTCAGTTGGCAATACCTACATAGATCCTTTCTAACTCCTGATAAAATTTCCAAAATTAACTCTTCTAGTAGTGCATTATGTTGGAGATGTCAGTCATCAACCAATGCAGACTGGTCTCATATTTTTTTATGATTGTATTGCCATTAAGACATATTGAAATGAGATTAATACATTTTTGCAAGCCATATACACAGATTCATTTGTTCTGACCAAACCTTTAATTTTATTAAATGCAATTAAAAGTTATAATATGAAGAAAATAGATCTGTATTTACTATGGACTATACTAGCAATAGCTAGGAAATGTATAACAAGGAGATGGAATACCAGCACAATGCCCACTATGGAGGACTTTCTATATTTATTGAAGAAATCAGCAGTAATGGAGATCAAAATCAAAGAACTAAGAACTTATCCTAAGCCATTAGCTAATAATCCATGAAGGAAAGTTTTAACTTAAATTGATACTTTACAAATGGAATCAGTCTCTTCCTGATAACATATACTCACCGCATTTGATTTATATAATTTAGATATGTTGTCTTAATCTACTATTGTCAGGCTTTATGTAAATATTGTATATAGTTAAATAATTCAAAGTTAAAATGTAACAAATTTTCATTATGCTATATGTTTTCAAAAAAAACAATTATTTGAGTAAAACAAAAAAGATATTTATCTGCCGAATAAGAAGTAGAATTTTATAAGTAAAGATTGTTGAGATAAATGACCATGTAGCAGCCATTAAAATGACAACATAAAGGTGTATCAAATTCATTTACATGGGCCACATGAAGTAATTTGGTGTCAGAAAACAGTCTCAGTTTAAGGTGAATAGCCCCTTTAAAAAAGGAATTGGACTGATCTCAAAAGGAAGATAGCAGCTATGTTACGTAAAATGTGATTTCTAAAATATAAAATAAAGTCCCTGAGTAGCAGGTATACATACTGTAGATGTGGTGTGATTTGACCAATTAAATTTAAGTAAAAATCTCTGATACCAGGTAAGTCATTTGTAGTTCTTTGGATGTTCATAAGCACTTTTGTAAGACCACTGATATGAGAGAACAGTGAACATAAAGACAAGCAGATGCAGAGTTATTTATAGAATGCAGCTGCATGCCACCCCTTGCAAGCAATATTTGTTTATAAAATAAACGTAAAAGAGCTATCCAAATGCACGAGTTTCTACTGTATTTCTGAGAAACTACAGTGTTTTCCTTAACATGTATGACATTTGTTTGTTGTTTTTTTCCCTTGACACTGCAGTGGAAAAATACTGCCGGCTAAATTAAGATGCAGTATTTTTCCACTGTCACCTTTAGAGAGAAAAAATGCTCTGCTAGTAACACTGCTTCTGAAAAACAAGAAACACTCAGTTTATGTCACTTTCAGTATTGTCATTCTATCTTACTGTGCATGAGAGAAAGTGTGTGCATGCTTGTGAGTGACAGAAGAATCAGGTTTGCTCTTAAGAAAACTATTCAGTTTTCAGAGACATGGTCAAACCTCTGATATTAAGGTTAAGTGGAAGGAGGATAATCACTGTCTGGGGCAAAAATATTAAATATATTTTGAAGTGACTCGGTCAGTTTTTGTAGAGTTTTATATTGTAACTTTTACTTCCAGGTTCAGGCAGAGTTGTTACTTGAGATAGAAGCCAAGATTCAGAGATGCACTCTGTGTTTTAGCATGGTTTGCAGCACAGAACAAAAACTACAGTATAATGCAGGCAAGAGTATCCAAGCACTGACAATCAGCATACCTAAGAAGCTACCTTTGCTCGGATGTCAAAATTGGAGCAAGGCTAAAAAGTTACAATCCCATTAAAGTGAAGCAGAGCAAGTAGCAAGTGGTGATGAAAGGTAGCACCTACAAGCAGACTAGATTAAATCTTATGATACCTGAAGGCATCAGGTAACATGAGTCAGTGCATAGTTGAACAAGCTGTTGGCAAGCACCTCATAGTATTACCTTATACATACTGTGAGCACTTGTTGTTAGGTTCAGTCACCTGGACACTTACTTATTCTGTACAGAGGGAGGAAAGGGAGAAAATAACAGCAGGAAATAGGGAAATATAATAGAAGACATAATGGGAAATGGAAGAATAAAGGTAAAGAAGGTGGTAAGAGGCAGGGAGCATTTTTGTGGTGAAAGCTACCCTATATATATATATATATATATATATTATGGAGAGACAGAGGGAGAGAGAGAAAGAAGTAATAATGAGAACACTGACAGGGAAACAGGGAAGAAAGTTTGGAAAGGTTAGCCAATGGAGGAACACAAATATACCCAAAACAGTACAGACAAATGGGTGTTGTTTACACATTAGGTGTGTGGGACAAGGGCAGGACAGAGGCAAACATAGATGGAAAAATGGTGTTGGAAAGGCACAGACAATGCACAAGGGTGTCTTGTGCTGTAATAAGATAGGGGGTACTACTGAGTTTCATCAGAAGATGATACAGATGGATCAATGTGATCACATCCTGTTCTAGTGCCCTGCTGATGAAGTTTGTTGGTTTTGTACATCTGTAATGCATTTCAGGAGGAGTATGGTAATGGCTACCTGCCACTTCCCTCTGCCTCCTCCCACACTGTTGACTAAGCCTCAGCAGTTTTCAAGCTGAGCTACCTGCCTGGGAAAGGGCGAAGGCTGGAATAACACCTCACCCCCTGTGTTGAAATCCCAGCCATTTTACTTGCCACAGTAAAGTCATAGGACAGAAGTGTAGCTAGTTACTCTGGCACCCTGTGCATTTTGACATTTGCTGATTGCACCCCAACTTGGGCCCCCCTTTTCATAGGTTCATAGCTAGGTACTTGGCTATTGGCCCTAGAGCCTATATAAGCCTAGCCAAAAGGTACCCTGGCTTTCATCACCCAAGAAAATTATTTTCCTGTGCCACTGTCGAGCAAAGCCACAGAAGTGATCCCTGGGGTGAATTTCCTATCTCCCATCCAATCATCAAGATTTGTCTTGAAGAGTGCTAATGAGGAGCTTTGTTTGATATAGATAGGTAGTTTGTTCCAGAGTATGGGAAGTCTCTAGGACAGGAATCTATCCCT
This sequence comes from Protopterus annectens, assembly GCF_019279795.1. NCBI lineage: Eukaryota > Metazoa > Chordata > Ceratodontiformes > Protopteridae > Protopterus > Protopterus annectens. The sequence continues at coordinate 1,852,136,293 of NC_056741.1, forward strand.
CCAACATGTTCTGTTTATTGTGGTGACAAGGTTTAGGTCCCTAGAGCATGTAGCTCATAGGGATTGGGATTTCTTTAAGTGGAGCATGTCTGAAAGCTCTGGGTTTGACATAGCTTTGTGTGTTAGGCAGAGATCGCCTCTGAGTAGGCGATATGCGACGGAGTAAAGCTGCAGTATTTTGAGACTGTCTATGTAGGGCATCTGTTTGAGGCCGCTAATTCTCTTTGTGAGGTATTTCTGCGGCCTTTCCAGTTGTTGTAGATGTCTTGTGAGGTACATACCAAAAGGGGCATTGTACTCTATAATGGTTCTATTGAGCGACAAGTAGAGGGAAACAATGACCTCTTTTTTTCCTGGATGAGAAACCTTTTGTGATGAGGTGTGCTACGTAGAAGTATTTCTTGACTACTGTGGCAATGTGATTATCAAAGGAGAGACTACTGTCCACCTGTGTCCCAAGGTCTCTTATCACACTTTTGGTGTTAAGTAGACTACCGCCTATGTGGTAGTTCATGGGTACAGAGGTTTTACCAAAAGGGATGTTTTTTACCTGTGCAGCAGTGATTACAGGAACTTTGCATTCTTCTGGTTTAGAGATGGGCCCTTTAGGGGATTATAGGGGGTAAAGTTAGCACTGAACCTATCTGCCATGATGTTGGCAATATCAGTTGGTTCTGTATATTTATTGCCATTGTGCTGTAACTCAGAGCAGATCTGAGTGTTGCCATTGAGATTCTTGACATAGCTATAGAATGCTTTGTGGCTGTCTTTAGTGTCAGAGGCGATTTTGTTTTCATAACTAGCTTTGGAGGATTTTATGAGGGATCTTAGCTTCTTACTCAGGCTGATCAGGGAGTTTCTCCAATCATGGGATTTTACTCTTTTTTGCAACAGTTTCTTTCTTCTGTTGTAGAGTTTGTGTATGGCAGGGGACCACCCGAATGACTTCCTTTTTTGGAGGATAGCATCTTGGTTCTGTTAGAGATTGCACGATCCATGCAGTCATGTAGGTGCTTATAAAGTGCATTTGTGTAGGATTCAGCAGTCATACCTCTATTGTCTGTCAGCATGGGTGCGTGAAGTTTGCCACTTCTGTCTAAGAAGCATGAAGTTGGCTTTAGAGAAATTTTTTACTGTGGTTTCCCTAATGGGGGGTGGCCCACACTAGTTGTGCTTGTGCCATGGGTTCAGCATGTATGGCTCATTGGCATCATCATAACATGCAGGGTGGAGACAATTGGGAAGGACAGCATTAGTGAAGATGGTCTTCAAATGATTTTTACAAATGTAGTACATGTTAAAACATAATCTGCAACCAAACCATGCTGTGCCACAATCTCAGCTGTCTCCTGTGATAGCCAATATGCCTGGCCTTCCACTCTGCCCATGCTGAAAGACACAAGGGAGAAAACAGACTTCATGTACAGCTATAGGTGAGCTAGAGACAGCAGTGCAAAACTGCACTCTTCCATGTGCATACATGATAACAGAAACTTGGAAGTATTCTCACAACTCCACAAATAAGCTAGAGTTCCATGTCTACATGAAGATAGCAAAAGCCTGACATGGTGTCCACAGCCTCACAACTGAAGAGCTATGCAGTCCCCATAATTCGCACCAAAGCTGTGACAGTAAGAGAAGCAACAGGAACAGTGCAGAGTCAGTTTCCCATAGTAACACCCCTGGTTAAGTCGCTTTTTATGTTTCAATAAAAACAACTTTTTTTCTGGACATTGCTCTGAATGGTAAAAAAGTTAAAATGTCACTATGAAAAACAGAAGACATTGCATGCACTTAATATACTTATTGGGCCTTTTCTGCCTAATATCCAGTACTCACTTTTGAATATCTTCAGTGTGGTGGCACTGCAGATCATCATATTGCTACCAGCACTGTTCGATGATCCTGGAGATGCCATGTGGCTCACTCAGCAGGTTGGCATGGTCAGACTAGGCATCCACTCTTTGAAATGGACTGTTGGAAAATCCCAGCAACTGCTCCCTGAACTGGCTATGCAACAGGCAGTGCATAATCCTGCTCTCTGTACCACACCAGGTAAGCAGTCTTTGAGGAGCAATAGTGTTGACAGCAATTGTCGTCAGTGTCCTGTAAAACAAGATGGTATCCAGTGAGTCTTGCTGGAAAAGTGAATTCTGAATCATGGGCAGCACAGCCTGATGCCAGCATAATGTGTGATGCATATACTCATGCAACCAGCATTTTTGAGCCCTTGCTCATGATGTGTCAGCAGTGTGCTGTAGACTCTAGGTGTGTATAATGTCTCCCTTGCACTTCACTGAACTGATTCATAGACATACATGGGACGAGTCTGTATTACTTCATCAAAACCCAACTTCAGTGAATGGCCATTCATCGAATGTTTACATCCGCAAACATTTTCCCAGGGAAGTGAGTTAGTTGGCCAACATATGGAAATGTGCCTTTTTCCCGAATGTAGTGTGAAGTCGAAGTTGGTATATAAGTGGGGGTGGGGGTGGGATCACATCCCTCCATATTGAGGGGTGTGGATGGTGTAGCCCTCCATTTGGTGGCTTTGCTATACTATGGTGTGTGTGTAGCTCAGTATGTTGGACAGCTAACTCACTTTCCTGGGAAACACATTCATTGATGTGAACGCTCGATGAACGTTTTTTCGCTGATTTGTGTTTGATGAATGGACGTTCTCTGAAGTTGAGTTTTGATGAAGTAACATAGCCCCCATGGAATGTAGCCTCATTTCAATACATTCTGTGCAATCTCTGTGGGTAAAGCAGATGTTTTGCCATTTTAAATACCAACACATACACCAAAAAAGGAGCATCAGCATGAATACAGAATTCTGATGCAAGTTTCTGGCAGCAGCGAAACATGATGTCTTGACTTGGAACAGAGTACAAAGCATATATTAATCCCTAAGATAATGTCTTACAACTTGTATTATATGATACATATAGCTGAATATCTATACTGCAGGTGAGGGAAGACATACCACTATACCACTTTCAGGACTGCCTACTCCTGTGCTACCTATATGTCCTAAGCACACCTTGTGTGAATTTACAATGTGGTGATACCTGTTGAGAGCCTCCTGTGTGTCACACAGGTATCATGCCACAGGAATCCACTTTCATTTGTTATCAAATAGGTGACCCTATTCTTGCTGTCAGTGATGAACATCCCATGATATTTATATCCCTGTGGATCTCTGTGTGACAACCACGCCAGATGTTAACTTGCATGAATGTTACTACCTTGGTCTGGGGTATCACTGGTGTACCCCACAGTCCATAACATACCATAATATGGTACCCACGATATTCCTATCCCACTGCAAACCTGCACTGTTGTATATACCTATGGAAACCCATTAGCTGTAACTGGTACAATGCTATCCCCAGCAGTCACTGGCATACAGATATGTCTTTTGTTCTCATAAGTGTCCATATGCCCTCCAGAGGTGGCAAGCAGCAGTGGTTGGACAACTTTATCTGAGCTGAGAATGACATCCTGCAATAAGCACTCAGGATCCACAGAGTACTCACCATTTCATACTGGGCCACATCTAGGAGATAATGGTCCATACTGTCAGTGATGTTTGTTGGTGGGACAGCATAGCACAACAGCACTGGAAGCATGACACTGACATGATCAGGTGAGCCCTGCTAGGAGACAATGAAGGCATAACATATCCTTGGCACCTGTGCAAATGATGACAGCTGTGATCCACTGCACCCTTATTCCCCTGTGGTGTATTTGCAGAGGTCTGATGTAATGTAACTTATCCATGCACTGCTCACCATAGTCTTTAACACTACATACATCTTGTTTATTTGTGACACCACACTGTCACTGTGAACTTTAAATGGTCAGATAGAGCTAGACTAGATGCTGTTGCTTTGCTTGCACTGTCTTGGTGTGTGTAGTGTGACTGTTATTTACTGCCTGTAAGTCGCACTGTTATTGCAGGATGATGATGGTGAGCTGGCTGTGACAGGGAGGGCTCTAGTGGGTTCACAATTTCTGGTAGATGGAATGTTGGTCTATGTGCTTCTCAGCAATCATACAAGGCATGCTATAAACATCTTGTAAGTGGTGGCAGGGGTTAATGGCACTGTCCTGTCAGGCAGCACAAATGTGTTTTCAGCGGGCTGAACACATGCTGTATGAAATTTCTGGTTTAAATCATAGCATCATAGGAAGTTACTAGGCTATTGTCCCTGAAGCCCTTACAAGCCTAGCCAAGAATTTAGCCCATGTTCCAACAAGTCAGCACCCTACACTGGTGGAATCCCAGTAGTGTATTTTCTGTTCCCCTTGCAGTTATCCAGGTTACACTTAAAAAAGTTTAATGAGGTACACTACTTTACATGGAGAGGGAGTCTGCTCCAAAAACAGGGGAGTCTCTGGGACACAGATCTATCCTATTGATGTCACAGACCAGGTTGAGGTCACGTGTGATGGTTACTTAAGTGGAACTTGACTTGCGGATATGCAGCATTCTCATCAGGCAGAGTCTGAGATTGCTTTGTATGCCAGACAGAGCTCACCTCTGAGGAGTCTGTAGGAGAGTGAGTAGAGAGACAGGGCTTTTAGCCTATCTGTGTAGGGTAGATGTTTGAAGCCCTGGATTCTCCAGGTGAGGAACCTCTGTGGTCTCTCCAGCTGCTGCATGTGCTTTTTGAGGTACATGCCAAAAGGGGCATTGTACTCAATAATGGTTCTTATAAGGGAAGAATACAGGGATGTTATGACCACTTTGTCCCTGGATGAGATACCGTTACTAATGAGGTCAGCCATGTAGAAAGATTTCCATACAAGAAAGGAAATATGGTGGTCAAAAGTCAGTTTGCTATCAACCTGGGTGCCCAACTCCCTCACAACTGATTGTGTGCTTAGTGCCTTATTATCAATGTGATCATTTGTGGGGACGTCATTCTCCCCAAAAGGGATGATGATGCATTTTTTGGCATTCAGTTTGAGGCCATGTTTCTGGCACCAGTCATTTGTTTGGGTGAGACCCTCTTGGAGGATGTCCACATCAATAGGAATTGATGACAGCACCCAGCTTGCAGTCATCTGCAAACTTGGTCATCCATAGCCCACTACATTTGGCCTGCACCTCTGAGAAGTATATCCTAAACAGCAGAGGCCCCAAGACTGATCCCTGGGGTACACCGCATATTACGGATCTACTACTTGAGGTGGCTTCCCCATTTTTGACTATGTGGGCTCTATCAGTTAGCCAGTTTGCTACCCGTCTTGTAATATATGGATTGATGCCAAGTTGAGAGAGTTTATCTATTATACCTGAGTGGGTAAAAGTATCGAAGGCCTTGGCCTGGTCAAGGTAGGCAGTGTGCACTATCTTCCCCTCATCTATTGCCTTGGTGACTGTCTCAAAGAAGTCGACCAAATTTTACAGGCATGACCTCCCATTGACAAAACCAAACTGTGTGGGATCGAGTGTCTGGAGGTTGACAATGTCCTTGTTAACGAGGTCCATGATAATCCATTTGATGGCCTTGCAGATCAGGCTAGTTAGGCTGATGGGTCTATAATTTCCTGGATTGGTGGCTGCGCCACCTTTGTGCAAAGGGATGATAGTAGTTGTCCTCCACTCAGCTGGAACAAAGCTGGTACTCAGGTTTTGGTTGAATAGGGTGCCTAATGGTGTTGCAAGTTCCTGCCTGAGTTCATGTAGGATGCAGCCTGGGATGTTATCGGGTCCCATGGAAGCTGTATTTTTTGCCTTTGAGAGGGCAGTGATGACTTGCTCCCTAGAGATAAGGGGAGTGGGGCAGGTGCTGGGGGTGTCCTGTTTTACTGATGGGGGACAAAGGAGTGAAGTTTTCACTGAACCTGTCTGCCAGCAGGTTGGCTATATCTACAGGGTTTGTGTATGTGGTGTCTTTGACCACTAGTTCTGAGCAGATCTGGGTGCCTCCTTTGAGATTGCGGACATATGTGAAGAAAGCCTTATGATTGTCTTTAGAAGATGTGGCCAGTTCGGACTCGAAGTTTGCTTTGGAGGATTTCACTAGTGCTCTTATTTGCTTGTTCAGGATAAGGAGAGATTGCTTCCAATTAGACTCCTGCTTCTTCTTAGTCCTGAACAGCATTTTTCCTTTAATTATAGAGATTGTTTATTGTAGATGTCCACCAGACAGGTTTACTCTTCCTTGAGGAGGAGGATTTCTTCCTGTCTGGTATTCCTGATTCCATGCAGCTATGTAAATGCTCATATATTACTTTGAGGTAGGTTTGGACATATCTGCCTTTTGCAGTTTTGAACCAGGTTTCTGTGGCTGCACAAATGTCAGCTTCTTCCAGGATTAAGAATGCTTGCAATGAGGGCAGCTTCATGTTTAGACTCTTAGTATTTAGCAGCATGACCTTTAATTTACATTTTGATGAAATTTTCATGTTGGTAGCTTTGACCTCATGGAATTGCCTACAAAAGGCACTATAGGTGAGGCAAGAACCTTTGCCAAGAGCCTGAAGCCCAAGGGAGACAGATGCGGGCCATCTCTGGCAAAGCATTGAGGTTTGGCAATCATGTCATCCCCTTGGGAATGACGCCAGAAACTAAGCCAATTGTTAAAGTCAGTCATTTTCTGTTTGTATTGAGGCATCATTCGTGATGATGTTAGAATGCTGCTTAAGGCTAGGAACAAACCTGCCTGGGACATATACTCAGCAAGCCTGATCATGTCTCTCTTCCAGGGAGGTACGTCTCAAGTCATTCACTCCAACATGGACTATGACAGAGTCATAACAGTACCTGTTGAGAGACTTGAGTGCATTGGATTCTGGAATCCAACAAACAACTAACTGTGACTTTCTCCTTATCCAGCCTGATGAGGGGCACATCTGTCTCTCACAATGGAGTCTCCTATGACTAATATGTTGGGTTTATGTTTTGGCCTTAGTAGCTGTGAGACACAGGTGTGTGGACTATGTGTGGTGTGTGGTATGGTGGGCAGTGGAGTTTGCATGGGTTTATGCCTCGGAGATCTCTTTTGTTTGGGTATGCTTTTGTTGA